>NC_084732.1:9502603-9612207 GCF_033978785.1 Entelurus aequoreus
CCCAGTGAACAGACAAGAGGCTGTCTTTGTTGCCCCAAGCAAAGGCTTAAAAAATTCCGCTGTGTACGATAGGAAGAGGCGGGAGGGGTTATCTATTGTGATCCGAGACCTACCCAAGCTCGATCCAGGACCAGTCCAAGCCCGAGGCATCTTTTTCTTTTGTGTTAATGTGACCGAAAACAATGGCTGTTTACATACTCCCCATTCCTTTAGAAACATCTGTTGTTATGTAAACAGGGAATATCCAAATAAAAGAGAAGACGTGAACCTTTTTCCGTTGGAGCGTGGGTGACACTGTAAGAGGTTACAGGTCAACACGTTTCTCCTCAAATTGAGCAAAATTGAATTCTGTCTCTGTTTATTTCCTTGCTTCTTGTCTTGTTTAATAGATGTCATCGATGTTTGAACCTGACAGTTTCCATATACTATCTCCATCTTAGTGTGCGGTTAAACACGTATTGGTGACTCCTGTTTTATTATCAAGTAGAGTTGCAAATTATCCCACCATACATATCGTCTCACGCTCTTTTTCACCGTCTTTGTCAACAAGAAACTCATTTGTCACTCAGAGGCAGTGTTTTTTTTTAAAGTGTAAAACAAATTATAACAACTGTTTAATTGGAATTCCATTATTTCCTATGGAAAATAAACTGGTTTTAACACGACTGGGCTTCTCTTTGAAATGTTTACATTTGTTCGCCTAATTGTGCTTTTTTCCCCCCATTCAAAGTATGCAGAAAAATGTCTCAATTGCTAGTTTTCTGCAAGAGTGTGTCACGAATGATGTTTGGAACATACCTCTCAACATTTGCAACTGAAAATAAGGCAAACACTCTAGAAAATGAGGGACATTCTGCTATTTGAACAGACTGCTTACTGTAGTACTTTTATTTTGAAGGTCTGAAACGATGTTACAGATGTGCTGCTCCAGTAATACCTGAGGAGATTTTTTAAATAATTTTTTTCTTGCTGGGAAAGAAGTAAATTGGGAGGGTTGACAGGTATAGTTTACTCGTATTTAAAAGTATAACTTTTATGTATACAATTAAAGGTGTGTGCGTTTCTGGGTTTTCACACTGTTACTTGCTTATTAAATAAACTGTGCTGTTATATAAATATACAACCTTCCAAAGGGTCTAAAATACCCAAATACAAATATTAGTATTTTTAACAAATATTTCTACAGCTGTTTAGGGAACTTTGACAAGTTTTAATCCAAAGGACCTTGATTTGGAGTTTGTTTTCAATCCGATACTGTAAATAAATAAAGCATGGAAATCAATACCCCACAAAAATATGTAAATACTCCTTCAACTTAATTGTATAAAATATTAATATATTATTTCAACACTTTTTGAAAACTGACAATTGTTTGTAATCTTTAAAATAATCTCTTTAGGGTTAATAAAAAATGATTTTAAAAATTAGGGGGGAAAACAATATCATGTGTGGCCATTTGATAAATGGATAGAAAGCAAACCAAAACAAGTCCAAACTGCTTTATTTCCATGAGGCTAAAATCACATCATGATTGCGAGCATACCCGAGCGAACGGCTAATTAGGAAAAACAATGAACTGCTCTGTTGTGATGACTGCATAGGAAACCGGAGTGTCATTTCAATTAAACCCAATTACAGTCCCTCTGCAGAGTCGCATTATGAACAATGCAGCCATTTTAAGGCTGTTCTCTCCCACACGGTTGGGCAGGACAAAAAGTGAGGCTTTTTTTTTCATTTAAAAGGGGTTCCTACAAAAGCAAATATGACAGTCGGGCCTTGTGAAGAGCAGCAGCATGTTAAAAAAATATCAAATATCAAAAAAGGGGGGATTATTGTTTCAACAAATGAAGGAGCGACCACATTTTATGTACAAAAAAATGGAACAAACCAGTTTGGTTTGCAACAAACAAACACTGTTGCCAAGGGATTTTTATGTACACTGTCAGTACAAAAAGTCGTATTTGTCGTTTAAATGAGTCTGGCGAGGCTATTTACACTCCAAGTTGTATTTGAGGACATAACGCAGCATTAAATAAGTTATAAAACCTGCCTCGTCTGTACTGATGGCAATATCCTGGCACTAAGATCACACAGCAAGCCACACTGGGGCTCTTTACTGCAGATTGAAAACCAAACAAGCAAAGTTCATTGAAGACATAATGTTGACTCTGACAGATAATGCATATGTACCACGACTCTGAACCCTGAAAACTCACCCTACCGTGACTCCAGGGAACTCAGCCTGTATATTCTTCATGACAGATTTACCACCGACAGTTAAGGCAACAGAGGTTGGAGGTCCTCGTGATGATTGGGTGCCATCAGTGAAGTTTCTCCAGTTTGGCTTGCAGAGACTTGAAGTTGCCGATGGTCTGCTGAAGGGCAGCGTTGGGGCTGAGAGACTGCAACTCCACCAGGTATCCGCAGATGTTGTCCAGGCAGACGTTGGTGAAGCGACGTCTGAGGTGAACATTTGAATTGGGGATTAAGTAATGAAACACCATGCTGCGTTGCTGCAGTTCAAGCAAGTCCAGCAAGCGGTGTTTAGCAGCAGAAGCAGGAGATAAGATCTATCTACGCAAAAATGTAAAGATATCCTCCCTGAACAATGTCACAACATCCCAAATTAAAACCTTGAGTACTGCCATGTAGCCATCAGTCAGTTAAGGACAAGGAAACCGTGAGCAAGCTAAGCTAGCATGATGTTGATGTTCAAACGTGTGTTAAGATGTAAACTAGAGTTGTGCGATATAGACAATATAAATCAGGCCTGGACAATTATTTTGCCTCGGGGGGCCAAATTTAGAGAAAAAAATGTGTCTGATTTTTAGGAACACTAATACAAAACCTCACAATAATGTCTGATTGAATGCTAAAAATGTTATGACAGACCGCCTTAAAAAACGGAATGGAATTTTACGTTTTTTTTACTGAATGAGACACCCAGAATGTATATGAAAATAATGTGGGATTTACAATATTAACTATGACCGATAAAAAACGGAATATTGACAACATATGAACGTCACACTAGGGCTGGGCGATATATCGATATACTCGATATATCGCAGGTTTGTCTATGTGCGATATAGAAAATGACTATATCGTGATATTCGAGCATACGTTCTCACGCAGTTGCTTTTAGCCGCGGCCATTACACTACATGCGTTTCCCACTCTTTCTTGTCTCTCCTTCTCACTGAGACTTAAAACAAGCGCACCTTCTTACATACGTCACGTGTGCAACGTCACACGCTCCCGCGGAGCAGACAGGTGGCGACATGGTAACGTTAGCAGTGGTGCTAATGGTGAGGTGCGGGTGGTAATACGAGAGAGAAGGTGCAAATCTGGTAACAAATGGAGGAAGAATTAATCCCCAAGAAAAACAGCACGGGATCTATCGTCCGGCGGTGGTTCGGCTTCAAGCGAGAATATGTTGAACATTTATGCGGCAAAAGTGTTGCTACAAAAAGTAGCAGCACTGCTAATGTAGCATCACTTGAAAAGTCACCCGCTAGACAATGAAGAGTGCTTGAAACTCCGCATGTCAACATCTCCGGCCGGTGCCACACCAACAAAATGCCGAAGCAACTATTTCCAGATCAACACCGTATGAAAAAAAAAAAGTCAACAGAAGGAGATAACGTCCGCAGGAACCTACCACATAGCGAAGGACATACAATATTTGATTTCCTATTATGCAGCTCATTTTTATTAGACACTTATTGAAATATCTCGTGTGACATCATGCACAAAAGTGCACTTTATTTGTTTTAAACTATTGTAGTGGCGTTCTGTACAAAAAGTGCACTTTAATTTAGTGTTGTTTTGATAAGTCATCTTGGTGACATCATGCACAAAAGTGCACTAATAGCTTGTTCTAAAAAGTCTCTGACAATCTTGCACTTTCTGTTTTGAAATGACATGAATGTTTGTGCCACTGCTTAATAACTGTTTAATAAATACACTTTTGGTAAATTGACTTAGTTGTGATTTCCCTCTCTGCATGAAAGTTTAAAAGGAGCATATATTAATGCAGTATGAAGAAGAATGGTTTAATGCAGACACATAGAATCATCATACTGCTGTGATTATATGCATCAAGTGTTCATTCAAGGCTAAGGCAAAATATTGAGATATATATCGTGTATCGTGACATGGCCTAAAAATATGGAGATATTAATAAAAGGCCATATCGCCCAGCCCTACGTCACACCCCCTCTCGATCGACATATTTTACAACAAATATGCAACAAGCACAGCAAAATATGAACGCCAAGGGTGGAAAAAAAAACCCACCTACAATCTGATATATTACTAAGCTTTAAGAACTATACTGTAAAAATCTCCTTCCACGTCTGTCCCTGGCCGCTCTGGAAACACTCAATGGAAACGCTCCCCACCCACACTGCTTGGTGCCTCGTCTGAGCTGCTGTGACTTAGATTATCATAGTAACTAATTAGATTACCATTGTAACTAATTAGATTACCATAGTAACTAGTATATCACGCAATAGCGCAGATTCCAACCATTGAACTACTTTGCATAATTCAAGACTTACGTTAATTTGAAAACATCACTGCACATCATTAATGGCAGCTACAGTTTCCATCTTAAAGATCTAAAAAAAAATATTTGGGAATGTCCGGCGGGCCAGTTTTAAAAGCTCAACAAGTCGCATGCGGCCCCCAGGCCTTAATTTGCTCTCTGATATAAATGATATCAATTTGGCTGATAATAGAGCATTTAATACTATTATGTTGTGATAATGCATGATGATGACACATTTTAGCTGTGTCCCGCTAATTCGACGGGGACAAGCGAACAAACGCGTCCTCAACGCACTGTAGCATTGTAGCTAGCGGCTAACGCCCCTCCACAGTGCAGAGCCACTTCTAAGTCATCAATCCTCGCCTCCATAGCAGCAAATCAACCATGTTTCTTACAATGATAATTTATCACAGGAGGACGAAGAATAGCACAACACGCTACACTAGACAGCATAAGAGGATATAGTGGTCTTGTCCAACCACTCAGGAAAATCATATTATTGATGTCGATGCCCATATCTGCGGTACATATTTACTTTAGAAAAGAGAAGTCTGGGATACTTCTCTTGTTGCCTTATTTATATTTGACTTTATTAAATTTTATTCAACAAAACAAGTTGTATTTTAATTATAGAAATGTATAAAACCTGTAGTCATTCATAGAACTGGCACTCAATGTTATTAAAAAAGTATTGATTTTGAATCCAGAATTGTTTTGAGAAAATAACTGGAAATAGCAGTATGATACCACATACATCAGTAGTCAAATTAGAACTCTTTCTAACCCATTTTGAAACGGTTACATTATCATTTACATATCAAATAATATCTTTGCAGGAGCCTGCAATATACATCACTACTAGTGTTGCTAATGTTTGTGTA
Source organism: Entelurus aequoreus (assembly GCF_033978785.1). Classification (NCBI taxonomy): domain Eukaryota; kingdom Metazoa; phylum Chordata; class Actinopteri; order Syngnathiformes; family Syngnathidae; genus Entelurus; species Entelurus aequoreus. Next base: position 9,508,036 of record NC_084732.1, read on the forward strand.
TTTGATATATGTTTTTAAATGGTTGCAGCTGAGATGGGCTCCAGCACCTCCTGTTGAGCAGTAGAAAATGGATGGATGAATGAAAAAGTGTGTGTTTTAGCAATAAGTACACTAAATGGGAAGAACAGCTGCCAAACAGATCAGAGCCAGTGCGACAGCACCCTCCAAGGCCAAAAATATGTACTGCAAGTGAGAGGCTGATTACCTGTCATATGTTTGCACTCTGCTGGGGTCATTGACATATCCGGACAGAAGCACGTGGATACACTCCACCAGGTGCAGAGGTTTTTCAAACGCTGCCAGTAGGGGTCCTGTAAGGGCAAAAGTCAATAATCAACAATATACATGTTAGGTTTTTTGTTTGTTCAGGCATGTGAGCACAGTTTGAGAGAAAAAACATGAACATTTAGGACATTTTTTATCAGCACAAAGTGCTGCGACGCAAACCCCGAAAGAACATTTTGAAAATCAAAACTACATTTCTTGCAATTGGGTGCATTTGTACACTATATTTTAACTTTAGATTTATTCTCATCTCCCAACCTCTTCCGGCTGTCTTTTTGACACTTACATGTCCCATGTAATGTACCATAGAACTTTGAAGTTTTTAGTAGATAATTTACTATCATTGTTATCATTGAAAGTGTAATGTAAAATTCTTTAACATGCATGCAAAGAACTCTGAAAACGTTTCCCATTTGACAACTCTATCCTGTTGGCACGCCCCCTCAGTTAATATGGTTCCAGTGTTGTGACCTCTGGTTACAATCAGTCACTTCAAAAATATACCTTCTCGCTGGCTACTAATAAATACTGTAGAGCTACTGGTTCGGAGCTAACAGTGTTCGGAATGTAATCATCCAAATATGATGAGCAGCAAAATGGACAGCAGTCAATGTTGTGGCTCTGAACGCGAACAGAGTGGGCAACAAGTAACCTAGCTTGTTCGGTGCTCCTGATTGTTTCCCCGTCCTGCAACTCTGTGCAGCGTTCAGGCAAGAGGAACAGCGAGTACCTGCGGCTGAGGCGAGCGTTCAACAAATTTGGTTCCATTTTTTATTGATATTTAGATTAAAAAAACACGGATGTCAAATTTCCGCGTTTGTTTCCTGCTTGTTTGTTTTATTAAAAGTGGGAATGAGTCATGCGGTACATATTTGTCGCATTTACCCGTGTTTTGAAAAGCTGGTCGTAGACCTCCAGAAGACGTGGCAACTGCATCCCAATCTCCTGCATTGTGGAGGTAACGAAGCCCACGTCCCAGTTGAGGCGGCACACCTCCTGCTCCAGATACTTCACCAGGAATTCTACAAGTGCAGGGTACAAAGTTGACATTGAACACAGTCTAAAATAACATTTTGTGTCTGGAGGACAGTTTATCTTTCAGTCTACAGAGAGGACGCGTTGGAACAGGCTCCTTTGTGCTCCTGGAGGGACCACTAATTATCCGATTACATTGAAAGCATTATAAAGAAGTGTGTGTCCAATGGGGATGAACGCTTACCCAGTGGAAAATATCTTGGTGTGCCCGCGTAAATCCTCCCCAGCGACACCAGCTTCAAACTGACGGATCTCATCCTGTCGACTGGACTCATGGCCACCGTGTCTGCCAGTTCTACAAGACCAGATTCAAAACAACCATCAGCAAATCAAGAATCAAACAAAGTGCAACATCTTTACATCGTTACCTTTCTCTATGATTTCCTGCCAGAGCGAGTGCACGAGGATTGGATCGGAGTGTCCCGCGCAGTGAATGATGGCCAGCTTGCACTCGGACAGTTTGAAATGGTCGGCGTATTCCCCGTAGAGCTGCACGTAACAACATATATACTTATGAACTCTCAATGTCAGAGAAGAGGCGGGCTGCCAGTAATCCTGATGCACGTCACCTTGGTGATGTCCATGAGATCCGAATCCAACTGAGAGATGGCGGTTTTCACTGAAGGATGATTGGAGTACTGTCGGATCAAGGTCTCTTGAATCTGTACTTGGATACGAACCAGCTAGGAGCACAGACCAGAGCACGGTTACTTAGGGCCCCTCTCGGCGCTCATACTTGAATGATGATGAATGATGAATGGGTTGTACTTGTATAGCGCTTTTCTACCTTCAAGGTACTCAAAGCGCTTTGACAGTATTTCCACATTTACCCATTCACACACACATTCACACACTGATGGCGGGAGCTGCCATGCAAGGCGCTACCAGCAGCCATCAGAGGCAAAGGGTGAAGTGTCTTGCCCAAGGACACAACGGACGTGACTAGGAAGGTAGAAGGTGGGAATTGAACCCCAGTAACCAGCAACACTCCGATTGCTGGCACAGCCACTCTACCAACTTCGCCACGCCGTGATTTTTACATCACTTCTACACTGCTATATTGCTGCAATTTCACCAACTTTGTGGATCGTTTTTATTAATCGTAGTCTTTTGAAGTCTTATTTTTACTTGTTCTGACTACAATTGTGCAAGGTGGTGGAAGAAGAACATGTTTAAAAGTACAGTAGTAAGGCTCCACTTTTCATAATGCGCTAGTTTGGATTAGTTATAGACATGGTCCGGTTTAGCATTAGTGATTTTACATGGCGATTTCAATACCTCTAAAACTGGTAATGAAAACTACAACTAAGATGCACGTTACAATCAAACAGCTGGTGTATAATAAATACTGTAATTACAGTTTCAACACTTTGTGGGCTCAACTAATGAAACGTCTGGCAAATCCAATGGCAAAGACTACTCCCTGGTTCAGGCAACGCACAAGAGTCTATACACTACTGCCATCTAATCTCTTGAAATTGGAATTGCATGCAAAGTCTACTATATAATACAGTACAGTACTTGCAAATGACACTCAAAAGTGTTAGAAAACAAGATATCAGCTGGACAGCAATGTTCAGTGTTAAATTAATTTAAAAAAATAATTAATTCATTAACATTTCCTTAAATGTTGTTTAAACAATTACCTTGTATGAACATATTTGAACACACACTAAAGTACCCAAAATTGGTACTGTATTGATTCCAGTGTAAAAGGTACCCATCTCTGGATCACATTCACACTAACAAACCATGCCATACTTTAAGTGTGAAGAAGTGGGACAAGGCACAGTGCGAGTTGGCACTTAATTTACTTTTATGGGATTCACACTTCTTTAAACATACCTCCATCTTTTCCTCCAGTTCGTGGAGGAACTCGCCGTCTGCCGCCAGTGCAGAGATGCAAGAGGAACTCTTTGCAGACAGGATGGCTCGAGCCAAGTACTCCAGACGCTGCTTAAGAGAGATCTCTGTGCTGCATATGCAAAGGAGAAAAAAAAACATTCAGAATGTCTTTCAGAGAAGCACAAAAATACTCTGCAGTGCATCTCTAACCTGTGCATGTCAGCGAGGCGGGCCAGGACATGAGCGGCCTTGCCGAAGTTGCGGTTCTTCTCGTAGTAGCGCCACAGGAGGTCCATGTTGTGTACTTTGCTCTGGTCCTGTTTGATCATGTGCATGAGGTGTTCTTCCAGGTATGGCGAGTTCACCTGGACAGCAGAAAAGATCAGTGTTCAACTAAGAATTCAAGAAAAAATAAGTACATGAGACGGTACCTCTAAAAGCTTGTCCGCCAGATCGGCCTGGATGAGCCAGTTGTACAGAGCGATGTGAAACAGCTCGTCTTGGGACCTCTGGGCCAAACCGAGGATCTGCTCAAACTAAAAGAAAACAGATTCGCTTTATAAATTCAGGTTGTGAACATGATGCTGAAACTTCTTTTTTTTTTTTGCTCACATGGGCTGTGGCTTCTTCGTTACTCAGCATATTGGGGTCAGAAGTCATGACAGGAGGGCCTGGCTGCTTTGGGACGCTGGGCGACTGAGGGGCGGCTTTGCTTTGGTTCACCAGCTCCTGCATGGTGTCTGTGATGCACTTATAACAGGAAAGTCTGCAGAGAAAATGGCGAAATACCTGTAAGTCTTTCATGTGTGCTTAGTTTTTTAATCCGTCGCTATTGGTACGTTCAAGTTGTATTGGGAAGTAGGAATTTCCAAGTTCCTGGTCGGAAGTTTCAACTGGAACGCCCACCAAAGTCAGATTTTGCACTCGGAAAGTCGGAGAGTCCTCTGCACACCGAGTTGGTTTCCAAGATGACCGCTTTGATTGTAAACAATAATAGTAATATCTGTTATTAGCAATTCTGAGAAGTTTTTGTATAAATCTATGAATAAATGGTAATGTTACTGTAGTTTTATGCATGTGTACTACTACATTGCTAAGGCGTACGTGTTTCTTCTTCATCCGGTTGCAGAAAGAGTGCCTATTTTTCCATAAGTTAAGCGCAAACATGGCTTTTGTGGATGTGGCCATCTTGATTTCTAACCTCGTAACTGGAACGCACATAACTTAGCTGTGATGTCATTTCCAACACACCATAATTGTTTATATTTACCTTACCCTAATAATTAAAGTAATTACCTTTCCTGGAAGGCCTGCTGTCCTGTGTGGTCCTCTTCAGGCTCTCCGTTCTTGTAAAAGTGGGGGCCCAGCCTCTGTGGGTCCTTCTTGTCGGCGGCTGTTAGGCACAGCTCCAGGACTCCCTCGTAGAAACGCACTACAGATATGTCAGAGACGTCAACTAAACATAGTGTCGACATGGTAAGGCAGGTGTAGAATTGCACGATACCTTGTCTATACTGGGAGCAAACCAGTGGCAGGTCAGTGTGTTGGCTGATCTGCTGGTAGAGACGTAGTGACTCTCTTAGTGTTCTCTCCTTATCTATTCTATTCTGGATCTGCTTGGAGCCTTGCAGCAACTCATTCGCCTGGAGTGGGAGACAGCAGAAAATCAATATTTGCCAAATGTGCTATCAAATAAACCATGACAGATATGCAAACACACACACTAATAATGGTATTACTAATGGAGTTGTGTTCCTTGTCAAACCAGCAGAGGGCGAAATGATTTGTTTAAATGAAGAAGGAAGTTAGATAAGTGGGGAATAGGGATGGTCAATATAGCCTAAAATCTTTATCGCGATATACAGTGCAGCCTCTTGCGATAACGATATATATATATATATATATATATATATATATATATATATATATATATATATATATATATATATATATATATATATATATAATAAATAAATATATATATAAATAAATATTATATATATATATATAAATAAATATTATATATATATATAAATAAATAAATATATATATATATATATATATATATATATATATATATATATATATATATATAAATAAATAAATAAATAAATATATATATATACATACATACATACATACATACATACATACATACATACATACATACATACATACATACATACATACGTACACACACATCACAATATATTATTTAGTAAAACAGGTTTCAAATACTCCTAATGTGGCTGCTGACTTATGCGGTAACATATTGTCATTTACAGTAGTATCATTTTCTTCAATCAATCAATCAATCAAAAATGTATTTATATAGCCCTTAATCACAAGTGCCACAAACGGCTTCACAAACTACAACGTCCTTAGATCTGAACCCACATTCTTGAAATGATTATTATTCAACTTGCTGATTTACTGTTAATATCTGGTTACTTTCTGTTGTAACACATTGCTACTAACGCTTAAAGGAGCCATATGTAATAATTGCATGTCAAGTCATCATTAAATGGCCCTGATATGTCAAAAGGCATTAATAAATCATGTTGTTTTCGAATACCTTTAAAACTGATAACGGTAGTTCAGCCGGGATATGCTCATTTCAAAATTAGATTTACAGCCCCGAAATATTGTTACTGTTTTCATTTCGATGCCCCGCACGCCACCATTTGACCAATTAGAAAGTCTGTGAGTGTGTCACATCCAGGTTAACAATTACGCACCGCCCCCTTCCTGGAGCTATTGCCACTGGTAAAGTTACTAAACATGTCAGACCTTAGTAAATCTAAAAGACGTCGTTACGGTTCTAAATTTATCATGACAAAGCCAGGAACAAAACGAGGATTTGTATTGGGGATGCCTTTGAATGATGGAGACGATTGAAGGCGGAGAAGATTTTTTCATCTGACGCCAAAGTTGCTCATTTCCTCCTTGATAGGTAAGTCAGGCATTTACGTTTTCTTATTACTTGTAATGAATGGAAATGGACATTTCTATGTGAACTATTTTGTCCAATACAGTCTATGATCTTGTCTAACAAAGCTAGTATGTTCGTGCAATGAATGCTTAGGAGCAAAGCACTATCACACTAGTGTAATGTTTACTTAGGATGCTCGCCCGGTCAATGACACATCGACATATAGGCTAACATTTAATGACGATAGTAATAAAAACTATCATCAACAAAATGTATATAATTTTTGTCGTATAAATTATATCGCGCAACACAACTAGGGCACCATTTTAAACAAAAAATGTAGTATGTTGTAAGTATTGCACTGTTTCCAACACCTTGTTCGTGTTTTCTACAATCTAAAATCAAGGCAAAATTATCTGATCATGGAATTTCTGCAAACACACACTCCTAGACATTTAGCAGGAGCTGAAAGTGTGTCGAAATAAACAGGCGAGCTTTGATGCGTACCTTGGAGCAGACGCTGTCGTCAGTGCTGTACAGCAGCGGGCAGATGTCCCGCAGGTGATTGCTGATAGCATCCACCGAGGCGTTATCTTTGATGTAGACGTTAATGAGCGCTGTGATGAGCGCCCCAGACAGCTCCTTTCCCCGGATCACCACGTCCTTGAAACTGGCTCCCATCATCTGCTCTTGAAACTCCTTCGAAATAAAGTGGAGAGAAAAGTGGCCATGTGAGAAATTAAGGTACTAACATAATATACAGCAGATGTGCCCAAACTACGGCCCGCGAGCCAAGTGTAACCCGCCGACATCTTCAATTTGGCCCGTGAAGCATCATGTGTTTAGTAAGGAATCTTACCCTCAGGGAGATGGCACTCATTTTAATAATCTGACAATTTTGATGCTGCTACTGTGTCGCCATCTAGTGGACAACGTGAATAATTAAGGTCAATGACCTTCAATTATGCTCTGAACGGAAGAGTGCGCAGTCATGGTGCAAAAAAGAAAAGATCCAACCAACACAAAATGTCAACAGACATGGTCACACATAACGCAACCTAATCACGGAACTTTGTGGATATTATTAAAAAAAACATCCATGCATCATTAAAAAAAATTCAAAATTACACCCATTTAAAACTATTAGGTTATAGAGTAGAATAGAATAGAAAGTACTTTATTGATCCCTGGGGGAAATTCAGCACCACAGTTCGCTCACAACAGACAATAAATACTATACAGCATTATTCACATGTGAATAATATAAATATATTATACATATATTCTACATTTAAGTACAGTTAAGAAGGAAGGAAGGAACATATGAGTTACGTTTGACCTCTGTCATTGCCAACAAAGGCTATATAACAAAGTATTGAGATGAACTTTTGTTTTTAACCAAATACCTATTTTACACCATAATTTGCTAATAAATTCTTTAAAAATCAGACAATGCGATTTTCTGGATTTTTTTCCTCATTTTGTCTCTCATAGTTATACCTATGATAAAAATTACAGGCCTCTCATCTTTAGTCAGTCACAATGAAGTTGTTTATACGGTCACCCTCAGTGTGACCTGTATTGCTATTGATCAAGTATGTCATGTGACTGGGCCGACACGCTGTTTGTATGGTGAAAAAGCGGACGCGTCGACAGGTTGTAGAGGACGCTAAAGGCAGTGCCATCACGGCACGCCCTTAATATTGTTGTCCGGGTGAAAATCAGGAGAAATTCGGGAGAATGTTTACCACTGGAGATTTTCGGGAGGGGCACTGAAATTCGAGAGTCTCCCGGACAAATCGGGAGGGTTGGCAAGTATGACACACACACACACGATTAGAGTAATATAAAATGTAGGTGATCCGAAACGAGATTCTTATTTGTTCTGACAACATTTTGAAAAATCGATTTAATTAGTTTTTTGGGTTTTTTTTAAAATAGTAAACGCGAAAATAGCCTAAACTTTATATAACAAAAAATTTGTAGAAATGTATTATAATGTAACCTTTACTGGGTAAATAAAGGTCAAATAAAACAAAGGAAAATCTAATAATATATTGCTCAAGTTCTTAACAGCAGTGACTAGGATGGCGGAAGCAGGAATAAAACCTGCAACCCTCAAGTTGCTGGCACGGGCCGCTTTACCAACCGAGCCACTTTGTTAGAGGGTGTGTTGGTACCTTTGGGAGTTCTGCCATTATGAGGGTAAACTGGTGATCGCATAGTAGCTTCCAAAGAGCCAAAGTTTGGTAGGTGCGATGCACCAACTGCTGGATGCTCTGCAGGGACACTTTTTCATAAACCTGAGCTGTGGCTGGACACAAGAAGATAAAGGATAGAAAAAAGGCCTTATCAGCACATCAAGAAAACACTCCCAAACAGCCATAACTCACTGTGATACTTCCTCTGGAGATCCTGCTGAGAGTTGGCACCATCTGGCCGCATGAACCCCAGCAGCCTTTGCTGCAGGTTGCCTGGGGAACTGAAGCTACAGGGCATCAGAGCAGATGTTACATCCGAGAGGGAAAAGAATCAAAGCAGTGGCTTTCATCATTCAGTGTCTAACCTTGCAACACCAAGAGAGGATGGACTGAACTGAGAATTTTTGTCCAGAAAGTCCTTCAGACCGTAGAGCTCCATGAGGACCGACTCCAGGTGAAACGAAGGAACGCTGCTTTCCAACTGTGATGAGTGTTCAAAGCATCGGTTGGACGCCACAAGCAGTTTTAAGAGGGAACGAACACTTTAACCCTTGTGCAACCTGAAGATTGACTATAAAATCCAAAAAGGATTCGTTCATAAAAGTGTCATTAGTCAGAAATATATATATATATAACGTTGTTGTTTTTTTACTTTTAGCACTTGAAATCTTTTACAGCTTTAGATCTATCTATTGGTATACAGTTGCATTGTTTTTTTTATGTTTTAATGCCCTTTAGTCAAAAATAAAAGTTTGTTATAATGTGGAAAATGCAAAATATTTCTAACTTCTAGAGTGGAATATTTGAGGTTGGGTAATTACAGCCTTGAATATGTCTGATTTTAAAACGGTAGACCAGCAGAATATATATGTATATATTTTTTAACAGTGCCTATATACTGAGCTATAATGAAAAAAGGCAGGCAGGACTTGGTTCAGTTCACACAAGTTCTTCATATTGTGTATATATCTGCCATGTTATATATAACTTACCAATATCATTTTCTTTACATTTCAGATATTTTATGGCAGTTTAACTCGTATGCTCATCAGAGCTCTACAAATTATACTCATGGTTTTCTAGTGCCATCTTGTGGTTAAAGGGAGCAATTTCACTTAAACAATATTTTAAGAAAAGGATTCTTTCGGTTTTCATGGAAAAAGCAGAGTAATTTACCAAGATCACAGTCTGTTAAGAAAAGCAGTTATAATGGGAGTCAATTGGGTCCAAAGAATTTTTCAGAAAACATGCGTATACTTTGTTTGTATCTTATTCAAACAACGTTGCAAACAAAAACACAATGCAACTTTTTTTTTTTTAATTATGAAAAACTCCTCTGCAAAATGTTAGACCGCTAACCTTCAAACTGAACAATGATATGGAACACATGTAATGCCTGTTTTGGGCTCTAGGGGTGCACAAGGGTTACTGATGATACTTACAATACTGACAGTCTGACTTCCTTTGCTCATCGTCTTCTCCACAGCAAGACTCCCATCCCAAATGTTGCTGTGTGTAAAAAGGATGAGTTCTCCTTTTCTTTGAGAACACCACACATGACCGGAAGACGGATTGCTGCGCGACTCACCCTAGAACGCGGGAAAAGTAGACGCAGATGCCATTTTGCTTCCCGGAGAAAATCACCTCTGGACCAACAGACATGGGAGTGATGGGGGCTGCCCCAAGATGCATTGGTGCAAAAGGTGTGGCCAGCGGTGGGGGGAAAATGCCTGGTAGGATAATGCAGAATCAGAAAAAACTATGGAAAGAATTCTGACAACGCACATTTAAACAAGACTTGCCAGGTGCTGGAGAGCTCATCATGGGTCCGACAGTGCTAGGTGGTGACATCGCTGATTGAAATCTCATCTGTGCTTCTCCTCCATATCTGTTTACAACAACAGGATATGTTTAGCCTGTTTACAGGTACACATGCAGCCACTGCATACATAATAAAGCTTGGACCTGAAGAAGGCTCTGGTAGCCCACTGTGAGACCTCTCTGTCGCAAGCGGCGTTGGAACAAGCCAGAATCAAAGCTGTGGCGCAGGCCTGCTCCTCCTGAACAGAATAGATCCAATCAGATTTAACGTGTTCTTTGATTGGACACTAGCATCCTAAGGTAAACATTTTACCCTGTGCAGCTTGAAGAAGCGCTCAATCTCCTCGCTCTCGCCTCCAGCGCAGCTCACCAGCAGGTGACGGAGCTGATCCACCGGGCGCAGCTTTTGGAAGATGTGACTCCCCTGATGGTGATAAACAAAGCTGACTGACGGCGCTCCAAATAAAGGCTGAGCACTGAAGTGGGTAGTTACTGTTAACCTTTGCAGAAAGGAGGACAAATTTCTGCGGTGGAATGTTGTGCTGCTGCACCACGACGGGTGAATCAGTGACGGGGATCAGATCCTTGTTCAGTGGGGTCCAACTCTTGGGTTGTCTTGCCTCGTCGATTGCACAGATAGCCCATGTGTGTCCGTCTATATTAGACATCATCTGTAAAATAGCATGAAACAATTAGGACACACATTTCCTGCACAATCCAATGAGATTTACTACATCAGTTGCATCTAAAAATATAGAACTGGGTGTTACATTTAGTTTAGTTAACAACAATATGGACAAACCTGAGTCTCCATCAATGGTTTTTTGAAGGGGAAAGAATCATGGTTGATGCACCACAAAAGGTCGTTGTCCTCGGTTTCAGAAGCCGCCATCAACAAAATACCTGAGGCACGTAGATTTCAAGTTATCTCGGGAAGGTTTACCGCACATTGGTTGTTCCAAAAAAACAACAGTAGTACCTTTACTGTGCAGAGCTTTGTGGACCTTGTTCGGTTTCTGCAAGGTGGAGGACGCAGAGAACCCCGGTGGGAGGCGGACGTGAACCAAAGCCAGCAGGGACGGTCGAACTGGTGTGTGCTTTTGATGTGGTGGTGCGAAATGTGTCGTGCTGAAGTAGAGACGCACACCTATGGACACAATAACATTAACATTAGGAGTAACAACTTTAGGCAAAATCAGGTGTTTCATAATGGAGATAATGGCTTTTTTGCCGATATCCGATATTGTCCAACTCTTAATTACCGATTCCGATATCAACCGATACCGACATATACAGTCGTGGAATTAACACATTATTATGCCTAATTTTGTTGTGATGCCCCGCTGGATGCATTAAACAATGTAACAAGGTTTTCCAAAATAAATCAACTCAAGTTATGGGAAAAAAATGCCAACATGGCACTGCCATATTTATTATTGAAGTCACAAAGTGCATTATTTTTTAACATGCCTCAAAACAGCAGCTTGGAATTTGGGACATGCTCTCCCTGAGAGAGCATGAGGAGGTTGAGGTGGGTGGAGTTGGGGGGGCGGGGTTGAGGTGGGGGCGGGAGGTGTATATTGCAGCATCCCGGAAGAGTTAGTGCTGCAAGGGGTTCTGGGTATTTGTTCTGTTGTGTTTATGTTGTGTTACGGTGCGGATGTTCTCCCGAAATGTGTTTGTCATTCTTGTTTGGTGTGAGTTCACAGTGTGGCGCATATTTGTAACAGTGTTAAAGTTGTTTATACGGCCACCCTCAGTGTGCCCTGTATGGCTGTTGACCAAGTATGCCTTGCATTCACTTGTGTGTGTGAAAAGCTGTAGATATTATGTGATTGGGCCGGCACGCCCCCGATATTGTTGTCTAGGTGGAAATCGGGAGAAATTTGGGAGAATGGTTGCCCCGGGAGATTTTCGGGAGGGGCACTGAAATTCGTGAGTCTCTCAGGAAAATCGGGAGGGTCGGCAAGTATGACTGGGAGACGCAACTGCTCTGTACTTCTCCTACGTCCGTGTACCACTCCGTACAGCGGTGTTTTAAAGTCATAAATTTTACTCTTTGAAACTGATACCGATAATTTCTGATATTACATTTTAAAGCATTTATCGGCCGATAATATCGGCAGTCCGATATTATCGGCAGTCCGATATTATCGGCAGTCCGATATTATCGAACATCTCTAGTTTCATCTTTACCTGCGTGTGTCACAGCCAGCAGGTGGCAGTCTGAGGACTCGGATTTGCTGATCACGGAGATCTGGACAATAGGCTTGAAGACCGAGCGATCAATCGTCCTGTATGCGTTCAAAGAAGAAAGTTGTCTTACTTTTCAAAGAAAAGCAGAAAAGGAAGTAACGGTGGTGATACCTGGCGATGTATCCAGCTGCGGCAACAATGTTGTTTTGGGACATGGTGGCCACGCGACTCATACACTGTCCATCAGCACCCAGGTCATACACCTGACAGACAGAAAAAAGGGTAAATATACATTGGTATATTGACATTACACTAGAGCAGGCCTGGGCAATTATTTTGACTCGGAGGGCCAATATTAGAGAAAAAAATGTGTCTGGGGGCCGGTATATCTATTTTTAGGAACACTAATACAAAACCTCACAATAATGTCTGATTGAATGCTAAAAACGTTATGACAGACCGCCTTAAAAAATTGAATGGTATTTTACATTTTTTTTACTGAATGAGGCACCCAGAATGTACATAAAAATAAAGAATGTGGGATTTACAATATTAGTTATGAACGATAAAACATTGAATATTGACAACATATGAACGTCACACCCCCCCTCGATCGACATATTTTACAATCAAGCAAAACGCAACAAAAATGCAACAAACACAGCGAAATATGAACGCAAAGGGTAAAAAAAACCCACCTACAATCTAATACAGGGGTCACCAACGCGGTGCCCGCGGGCACCAGGTCGCCCGTAAGGACCATATGAGTCGCCCGCGGGCCTGTTCTAAAAAAAATAAATAAATAAATAAAAATTAAAAAATAAAAACATTTTTTAAATTAAATCTACATAGAAAAAACACAAGATACACTTTCAATCAGTGCATCAACCCAAACAACCTCCCCCATGCACACTCATCCACACCCACTCACACAAAAGGGGTTATTTCTTTCTGCTACCAATATTCTGGTTCCCACAACATAGACAACACATCTGCAAGGGACACAGTCCCTGAAGCACACATGATTGTATAGGCTGCTGGTCCACTAACATTTTCATTAATTACTATTTTTTTATGTAATTATTTTTATATTGTTTTACTTTCTTTTTTATCCAAGAAAATGTTTTTTATTTATTTATGTTATTTTATTTTATTTTTTAAAAAAGGGTCTTATCTTCAACAGACCAGGTTGTCAATGAAATTAGATTTGTTTAAAGGGTTTTTTAAACCAGGCCCAGTCCAGATAATGTCCAAGTCGGACTCAGCAACACACACCTTCATTCATGTACACAGAAAAAAATTAGGGAACACAACAGATTGCATATCATTTATAAACAAAATTACATTTTCAAAATAAGCATTTATGTACAGTCCAGATTATGTCCAGGTCACTCAAATTAGGGAACACAACAACAGATATCATATAATCTATAAACATAATTATACTTTCAAAATAAGCCTTTGAGGACTTCTCATCTTTTTTTTAATGTTTTTTGGCATCATTATCGTTTTCAACCATGTAACTTTCTAAAGTTAGAAAATACTGAATAAATGTTTTAAAGAAAGTAATACTAAGTGAATATCTGTTTTTGGCCTTAAAAATAAACATTTTACCGAGTACTATAATTAAATTGACTAAATCATGATTGTCAATGAACTCTCCTAAAATAACAGAAACCACATTAAGCTTCATAAACAAACCAATCCTTAAACACATTTTTTCAACTTCCACCCAAAACAAAGACACAATATGACAATACCAAAACAAATGCAGGGTGGATTCAGGCTCCTGACAACAAAATCGGCAATCATCTGACTCTGTCATATTCCATAATTTTAACATTTTCCCTGTGGGTAAGAAGTTATAAATAATTTTAATTTGAAAATAACGATTTTGCACATCGATAGTGGTTTTATAGAGTAGTTTCAATATGGCATCCCATGGCAACGGGCAGTCAAAAAAGTCCTCCCATTTTCCATTTGTGTTGTATGAGGCAGCCTTCAAAGATTTCTTTATTAAATAAAAATTATATATTTTTCTATTTATTTTAGTTCCTTTTTGCCAACTAGAATTTCTTATTAGAGGTTTACAAACTAATAATTTAGTAGTTCCATAATTAATTATTTGTTTCCATCTTTTCCCAATTACTCCAGTTAGTTGATAAAATGAAAAGCTTGAGCAAGCATCACCATACATAGCTCTAAATTCATCATACTTCATAATTTTACCATTCTCATTGATAATATCATTGACAAAAATGATTCCTCTTTTAAACATATTTTTCCAAAAAAAAAGCCTTTCCATCTATTACAATATTAGAGTTCATCCATATTAACTGCTGCAAAATATCGTCTCTTTTTTCTGGCACATAAAATTGAAAACACCACTATGAGTGGATTGTTTCCTTTTCCCAGCAGACTCTCTTGGAGGGGATCACTTGTAAAAAAGGATACAATTTCTTTTGATACAGTACATGTTTTTTGTCCAACAGGACATTTGTGTACCACTCAATGTTTAAATACATCTTTGGAACAATTGATGCTTTTAAAGACAGACACATAGCTTCAAGGTTGAGAAGTTTCAGGCCCCCATATTCATACTCTTTGTACAAAACCTTTCTTTTAATCTTTTCTGGTTTGCCGTTCCAGACAAAATCGAAGACCCTCCGCTCATAAATCTTAAAAAAGTTTTGTGATGGAGCTGGTAATGACAAAACAAATAAATAAATTGAGGAATAATTAACGAGTTGGCAATAGACATTTTACCATACAAGGTTAGGGATTTCCCTTTCCATAATTGCATAATTTTGTCCAGCTTTCTTAGTCGATTATCATAATTTACTGAGCCTAGATCTTCCAGATTTTCTGGGACAACAACACCAAGTATGTTAACTGGTCCATCTGTCCACAAAACAGGCACTTTGCATTCCATTCGAAAGGACGTTCCCTTTATATTTCCGATCCTTAACATTTTACATTTATCATAATTAAGGTTAAGGCCAGATTGCTGTGAAAATATGTCCAAAAGATTAAGAAGGTTCCGCAAACAATGAGGAAAAATCTTATCTTTGTGAATCAGCCTTTTCTGACATGAACTTCATCAAGAACAAACACAGAACACGCCTCACTGATGCACATCTGCAAGACTCACTCAGAGTTGCAGTGTCAAGTTACACACCAGAGTACAACACACTAGTTAACAGCATGCAATGCCAGGCTTCCCACTAACTGACAAAGAAACAGATAACAGACTTGGTGTCCAGTTCAAAGTGTGACATGATTTAAAAATTTGAGAGTTTACTTTTGTATTTTACATGAGTTATTATTTGTACAAACATGGTGCAAAGTAATTCATGATTTCTTAAAAAATATTAGTGGCTAGCTAGTTAAAATGGGATATTATGATTTCACAAGACTGTCTTAGAAGTGATCATTTGAAAATGTTCAATTTGAAAAATGTGCACTTAGAGAAAATATAAAAATAAAGTGTTGCATATTGATATTTATCTGTTTCTATATATATTCATTGTGAGAAATCATTAAGATGATCAGTGTTTCCACAAAGATAAATATCATTAATTATTAATAATAACAGAGTTAAAGGTAAATTGAGCAAATTGGCTATTTCTGGCAATTTATTTAAGTGTGTATCTAACTGGTAGCCCTTCGCATTAATCAGTACCCAAGAAGTAGCCCTTGGTTTCAAAAAGGTTGGTGACCCCTGATCTAATATATCACTAAGCTTTAGAACTTTGTTGTAAAAATCTCTTTCCACGTCTGTCCCTGACACCTGCATTTCAGGCTGGCCGCTTTGGAAACACTCTGTGGAAACGCTCCCCACCCACACTGCTTGGTGCCTCGTCTGAGCTGCTGTGACTTAGATTACCATAGTAACTAGTATATCATGCAAAAGCGCAGATTCCAACCATTGAAATACTTTGTATAGTCCAAGACTTACGGTTATTTGAAAACATCACTGCACATAATAATGCCAGCTACAGTTTCCATCTTAAAGATCTAAAAAAATTATTTGGGAATGTCCGGCGGGCCAGATTGAAAACTTTAAAGGGCCGCATGGCCCCCGGGCATTAATTTGCCCAGGTATGTACTGGAGGGAAGTTCCAAAAAACATTTATAATACCTGCAACACCCCTTTCTCAGAGCGTGTAAAAAGTGTGTTGCGGGAGTTGTCTACAGCAATCTGCACAATTGGATCTGAAAAACATTTTAGGGATTTAAAAAAAAAATAGTTCAAGTAGAGAAATAATGACTGTCTTACCGTCCTCTGAGAAGGAGAACTGGAGCACAGAAGGGATGAGGAAAGATAGCGAGCTCTTTGAGTGGTTGATTTTCCGGCAGCGTTGACTAAGCCAGCCCGCCTCGGCCTGGTAGGCGATCTCGTACAGGCAGCCGTCTTTCCCTGCCATGAAGATGCGGCCCAGGTTGGTGGAGGTGACGGACAAGATGTAGGTGTTGTCGGTGGGGATGGAGAAGAGGGGGTCGGGGAGCAGCTGCATGCCGCCTGACATGCTGTCGTTCAATCCTACAACAAAGACATACAGTATACACTAGAGATGCCCAACATAAAGCAACTACTTAAAAAAGTGATCAACTGTGAAAGGAACTGTGAAAATAGACATGAGGGTATTGCGTTCAACCTCACACCAACACTGCTTTACCTATCAGTAATCATGATTTCAATATGGATTAAAAAAATATTAATTATTTTGGCCATAATTGGCAGCCCTATGTATAAGACTAGATCTCGTACATGAACACTATTTTTATCTATATGGACAAAAAGTGCAGTTACGTCTTATGGCCATCGAGTGCCATCTTTCAAAATTCTTACATCATTGGTTTTTGTTTTTGAATCTCGTGTGTCCATAAAGTGCTATCTTGCACAATTTTCACATTTATTTTAGTTATGTCTGTTATTTTTTTCTGCCATATTACTTTGTATCATCCATTCATCTTCTTCTGCTTATCCGAGGTCGGGTCGCGGGGGCAGCAGCCTACAGGGAAGCCCAGACTTCCCTCTCCCCAGCCACTTTGTCCAGCTCTACCCGGGGGATCCCGAGGCGTTCCCAGGCCAGCCGGGAGACATAGTCTTCCCAACGTGTCCTGGGTCTTCCCCGTGGCCTCCTACCGGTCGGACGTGCCCTAAACACCTCCCTGGGGAGGCGTTCGGGTGGCATCCTGACCAGATGCCCGAACCACCTCATCTGGCTCCTCTCGATGTGGAGGAGCAGCGGCTTTACTTTGAGCTCCCCCCGGATGACAGAGTTTCTCACCCTATCTCTAAGGGAGAGCCCCACCACCCGGCGGAGGAAACTAATTTCGGCCGCTTGTACCCGTGATCTTGTCCTTTCGGTCATAACCCAAAGCTCATGACCATGGGTGAGGATGGGAACGTCGATCGACCGGTAAATTGAGAGCTTTGCTTTTCGGCTCTGCTCCTTCTTCACCACAACGGATCGATACAGCGTCCGCATTACTGAAGACGCCGCACCGATCCGCCTGTCGATCTCACGATCCACTCTTCCCTCACTCGTGAACAAGACTCCGAGGTACTTGAATTCCTCCACTTGGGGCAGGGTGTCCTCCGCAACCTGGAGATGGCACTCCACCCTTTTCCGGGCGAGAACCATGGACTCGGACTTGGAGGTGCTGATTCTCATCCCAGTCGCTTCACACTCAGCTGCGAACAGATCCAGTGAGAGCTGAAGATCCTGGCCAGATGAAGCCATCAGGACCACATCATCTGTAAAAAGCAGAGACCTAATCCTGCAGCCACCAAACCGGATCCCCTCAACGCCTTGACTGCGCCTAGAAATTCTGTCCATAAAAGTTATGAACAGAATCTGCGACAAAGGGCAGCCTTGGCGGAGTCCAACCCTCACTGGAAACGTGTCCGACTTACTGCCGGCAATGCGGACCAAGCTCTGACACTGATCATACAGGGAGCGGACCGCCACAATCAAACAGTCCGATACCCCATACTCTCTGAGCACTCCCCACAGGACTTCCCGAGGGACACGGTCGAATGCCTTCTCCAAGTCCACAATGCACATGTAGACTGGTTGGGCAAACTCCCATGCACCCTCAAGGACCCTGCCGAGAGTATAGAGCTGGTCCACAGTTCCACGACCAGGACGAAAACCACACTGTTCCTCCTGAATCCGAGGTTCGACTATCCGGCGTAGCCTCCTCTCCAGTACACCTGAATAGACCTTACCGGGAAGGCTGAGGAGTGTGATCCCACGATAGTTAGAACACACCCTCCGGTTCCCCTTTTTAAAGGGAGGAACCACCACCCCGGTCTGCCAATTCAGAGGTACCGCCCCTGATGTCCATGCGATGCTGCAGAGTCTTGTCAACCAAGACAGCCCCACAGCATCCAGAGCCTTAAGGAACTCCGGGCGGATCTCATCTACCTCCGGGGCCTTGCCACCGAGGAGCTTTTTAACTACCTCAGCAACCTCAGCCCCAGAAATAGGAGAGCCCACCACAGATTCCCCAGGCACTGCTTCCTCATAGGAAGACGTGTTGGTGGGATTGAGGAGGTCTTCGAAGTATTCCCTCCACCGATCCACTTCATTACTTTGTTAATATTTTCATATGTGACATCCCTAGACAGATTCATGCTTTTGAAATGGAGTGGTAATTTGTCTTTGTGACACCTTGTGGTCACAATAATTCAATAATTTATTGATATTATTAAAAGGGCATGACACAGAAAGTTGAATGGTGCGGACACATTTGTTACTGGATACTTTCTGATCTTCTGCCTTGGAAACTTTGCATCTGTAAGTAACATGCAAGTACAATTATCTGATACTGGTTTGCATTGACAAACATGGTGTTTTTACTGCAATATTGCTCAATTATGGACACTTATTACGCATGTCTAGCATTTGTGCTTAGCTTTTGTGTTGCTGCTAGCTCCTAGTAGCATATAGCCTACCATGTTTACTTTTTGTAAACACTAGAAAACAAGGAAAGATCAAATTTGTGTGCTGGCACTCAGCAACAAAGGGTTGGAGTTGGGGGTTAAATCACCAAAATGATTCCCGGGCGCGGCGCCGCTGCTGCCCACTGCTCCCCAAAGGGATGGGACAAATGCAGAGGACAAATTTCACCACATCTAGTGTGTGTGTGACAATCATTGGTACTTTAATCTTAATCTTTAATCTTAATCTTATTGGCGGTCCAGCTTTGCACAAGTAAATGTGCTGCAGGACTGCTTACTGCAGGGGTGCTCATTACGTATATCGCCAGCTACCGGTCGATCACGGAAAGTGTGTCAGTCGATCGCCAGCCAGGCATTAAAAAAATAGTCCTAAAAATGAGCGATCATAAATCTTCACTATGATGTCACTTTCGTCACTTGATTGACATTCACGGCACCCGAGGGTCTTCTGAGATGACGCTGGCTGCTGCCAGCTCATTGTTAAGAAAAAATTACCGACAGGAAGGCGTGAAACACTTTTTATTTCAACAGACTCTGGCGCCGTACCTGTCGTCAAAACTCCAAAGACCGACTGCACAGTTGCACAATAAAAGCGCTGCTTCATCCTGCCTGCGCTAACAAAATAAGAGTCTCAGAAAGCTGGCGTGCACAAGCTAGCAAGCTACGGAGTTTGCCGCCAATGTATTTCTTGTAAAGTGTATACAAAGGAGTACAGAAGCTGGACAAATAAGATGCCAAAAACCAACCACTTTCATGTGGTATTGGACAGAAAGGAGGACTTTTTTTCTCCCCCATTTGAAAATGCGGACGTTATCAGCACCACTGTCTGATTCCTATCAAAGCAAGTCATCAGAATCAGGTAATACACCAACTTGTATTCTTGTCTTCATGAAAGAAAGGAATGTATATGTGTTAAACATGCTTGCATTATCTTTAAACACCTTTAACTTGTTAACAATATTAACTATATGTGTTAAACATGCTTGTATTATCTTTAAACACCTTTAACTTGTTAACAATATTAACTATATGTTTTAAACATGCTTGCATTATCTTTAAACACCTTTAACTTGTTAACAATATTAACTATATATATTAAACATTCTTGTATTATCATTAAACACCTTTAATTTATTAACAATATTAACTATATGTGTTAAACATGCTTGCATTATCATTAAACACCTTGAACTTGGTAATAAAAACATATATTTCACAAATAAGTAAATATAAATTATATATATGAATGAGGTAGATCCCCGCGACTTGATCCATTGAAAAGTAGCTCGCCTGCAGAAAAAGTGTGAGCACCCCTGGCTTACTGTATATCAGAGGTTTTAGATGCAAGTCGATTGTTTTGTTTGTTTGCTAATATCGGGACACTTTTATTACCATTTTCTGAATCAAGTAAAAGTTGCATGCGTTAATTGACCATGAAGTAAAATGTACTAATGACAACTGGGCACGGATTGAAACAAAAATGTTGGAATGGAATGGAATAAATAAACAAACTCACCAGCTTGTCCCTTAGGGAAGCTTAGCCCCAGGATGACGACATCCACAGATGTGGCCAATACAAGCAGGTAGTGGATATGAGGCTGTAAAATCCCTGAGGAAGCAAACACAAAAACAAACTTTTAGCTAAGACTTTAGATAATATGAATCTTCGTTGTTCAAGCATGCCTTGTTTTGGTTTGACTAGACCAACAGCCAAAATGGTTTCAATCAGCCCATCGAAATAGGCTACGTCTCCTCTGCATGGAAAAGAGCAACAATTAATCAGATACAAATCTAAATATAATAAAATCCAGCACTTAATTATAAATGTACTTACCCGTCTTCATAATTCCACATGAAAATGTCATTGTCAATCGTGAGCCACGCTCGTGAAATCTCAGGAAAGACTCCCATCATGCAGTTGAACTGCATATCTATAGAAGATGATTAAGACAAACCACGCACCTGCCCTTTTTGGATCACATTTGGAGATGAATGGTGTACAAGAAGGATACGGCTGAATTGCTCCACCAGCTCTGGAGGTAGCGGGACTCGACGCACTGCACTGAGCTCTGGGAGGTTGGGCACGCTGAGCATACCCGGTCCCTGGAGGGGATAGTCCATGTCTGACACTCCAGAGAGGGATGGTATGTCTAATGACACGCATCAGAAAAAGGACGCGTGTTAACACAAGACACTCAACTGTCTGGTTTCAAATTTGGTCACAGGAACAGACAAATGGTTACAGGCGTTTTCAACTGGCGGCGAGCGGACCAAATCACGGCGCGGGGAGGACATTATTCGCCCGTAAGCGAGAATGATAAATTTGGCAGCAAGAACAGTGACATAGACTACGTTTACACTGCAGGCCAAATTGGCCCAAATCTGAGTTTTATGAGATCTGATTTTCTCCAGCTAACTGTTTACACTGCAAGTAAAATGTGATTTTGATCAGACTTCAGGGTAAACGTGCACAGGTCCCAATGTGGCCGACGTCACTTGCATGCGCACTTCGATAAAGGGAAAACAAAAAGGAAGTTAACCGGAAAGAAGTCGCTACTACTACAAAATGAAATAATAGTCGCAACACCTTAAGAAAGGTTTTTTTTTTTACATAAAAGTAAATAATGTAATGTATGAATGGATGTATATAGTGTAATATATTGTAATCTTTTTATGGCTGCTAAGTAGAGGAGACACGGACATCAGCGTGGAACTACGAGAGCTTTATTTTTCAACTCACATCTAAGAAATTCTGGTCTTTCAACAATCGCTATTTCTTCGGAATCAAAATATATATTCATGTATTTCATGTAGCCTATCTATTATTTGCGCACTATTGACAAGTGATGCATGAAAATTTGGTCGTCATGAATAGAAACCAAAAGCGGGTGCTGTGATGAAATATTGAAATAATAATTACTGCATAACATAAATTCCATTCCATACTTAAAATAAGAATAACAGACCAAATTAAATGTTACACAGCTGTAACTTCCTGGCTCTAAACCTGCAGAAAATCGTTCTTTTCACGTTGTTCTATGTTGCACTATTTTGTTATACTTTATAAAGCATTTCTTATGTATTCCTTATTTTTGCACCTTTATTTTAAGGGTTTATTGTTGAGTGCTCAATGGGATTTCAGTATTTTGTTCACATTGATTGGAATGTTTTCCATGGTTTTGTTCACATTGATTGGAATGTTTTCCATGGTTTTGTTCACATGTCCTTTCCTTTCTGTCCTGAAATCTTAGGGGATTATAGTCAGGGTAAGGTTACATTTAAAATTAAATTTTTACCTTATTTTAAATAGATCATAAAAAAAGATCTATAATTATATGTATCAACCCATATAAAAAACTTAAATTGTGATACAGCGGGGGGTGTATATTGTAGCGTCCCGGAAGAGTTAGTGCTGCAAGGGGTTCTGGGTATTTGTTCTGTTGTGTTTATGTTGTGTTACAGTGCGGATGTTCTCCCGAAATGTGTTTGTCATTCTTGTTTGGTGTGGGTTCACAGTGTGGCGCATATTTGTAACAGTGTTAAAGTTGTTTATACGGGCACCCTCAGTGTGACCTGTATGGCTGTTGACCAAGTATGCTTTGCATTCACTTGTGTGTGTGAAAAGCCGTAGATATTATGTGATTGGGCCGGCACGCAAAGACAGTGCCTTTAAGGTTCATTGGCGCTCTGTACTTCTCCCTACGTCCGTGTACACAGCGGCGTTTTAAAAAGTAATACATTTTACTTTTTGAAACCGATAATTTTGAAACCGATACCGATAATTTCCTATATTACATTTTAAAGCATTTATCGGCCGGTAATATCGGCAGTCCGATATTATCGGACATCTCTAGTACCAATGATTGTCACACACACACTAGGTGTGGCGAAATTTTTCTCTGCATTTGTTGTGTGTGTGTTTGTGTTTGGTATCGGTATCCGTGCGTACGTATGTGATAATGGGGGATATGGGTCACCGGGGTATTGTTTTTAACTTTGTAAAGCACTTTGCGTTGCATTTATTTTTAAGTATTAAAAGCGCTTCGTAAATAAGCTTGATTTGATTTGACTGTTCAAACTGTGTGTAGAGGCTAGGGATGATGTTCGTTAAGAAATTATTGAGTTCGAGCCCATTATCGAATCCTCTTATCGAACCGATTCCTTATCAAATCTCTTATCCAATCCAGATAGGTTGTTGTGTGTGTGCACTGAGTTCCAAAAGCCATAGATGTTATATGACTGGGCCGGCACGCTGTTTATATGAAGGAAACGCGGACGTGATTGAGGACTGCATGCCGCCGTTATAGGGTGAAGGTTTCAGGTGAGAGAGGACGCTAAAGGCACCCACCCCAGTGAGCATATAGTGCTGCTAGGTGCGTTGTAAATAAAAAAAAATGCCGACAAACACCACCAACATGGACGAGGTGCCGCTCACTTTCGACATACCGGTGAAGCACACTGGAGAAGACCAGCACGTTAGCGAATCGATACGCACAACGGTGCAAGAGAAGTCGGCTTTTACTGTTGTGCAAGCTTGCTATGCTAATGGTCAACGAGACTGACTTTGAAAATGAGGAGAGGGAATCTGCCATGTTTGATGGAGAACTTGCCCAGCTGTTCATTTTGGACACAGAAGATGAGGACTTTGATGGATTTGTGGATGAGGATTGATCAAAAAATAATGTGAGTACATTGTTAAATACTTCAATGAAGTACAACCCAACTCAGCTTTGCTCCTGCTGCCTTTTTAAAACAGCGTCCATGCATGCTAGCGTATGTTTTAAGATAGCGTATGTTTGACCATGCCTGCGCCCAAAAATACGCTGCGCCTTATTTATGCGTTAAATACAGAAATAGCACCCGTAACTGACACGTCGCCTTTTAATAAGGTGCGCCCTATGGTCGCGAGAATACGGTTTAGTGGCTTCGATAACAGGAACGGGTTCTCAAAAAGGGATTCGAATCCATGGAATCGGTTCTTTTCTTATCGAACAATCGGGAGAACCGGTTTCAAACATCATCTCTAGTAGTGGCCGACACTATTAAATATACTTAAATAAAACCTCTGCCTTGTTTTTAATGCATACTCAGGCCTAGTTCGCTACTGTATTTTAATGTTGTTAATAATAAAGGTACTTGGAGAGCAAAATGTTTTCTGAAGTTGTTAGGTGGAACAACTGACATAGAGGATCTTTGACTAACGTTTTTACAGGTGGGAAAACAGCAGTGATTCTGTCATATCTTCATGTTCATTCTGTTTTCTGAAAATGTACCCTCATTAGTTGAATGGGCCTAATGTAGATTATAAACAGATGTATTGGAGGTAGCATAAGACAAGCTTCTTACTGTGTGAGGGGACGCTGAGCAGCTCTGACAGGTCAGGGAAGCACCGATCATCCTGCAAGTGTCTGTCGATGAGCCGGGCAGAACTTTCCAGCGCCTCGGCAAGAGCAGCTGAGGGGCTGCTGGGTCCGGCGGTGGACGGCATGGCGAGGCTGCCACCAAAACCAATACAATTCAACTTAAATCATGTGTTCCGTTAAATAGCATACGTTAATTATGATAATACACATGAAAAGTGTACGTCATTGAGTGTGACGAGGGCTTGCTGGCATTTACTAAATCTGTACTAGCACAGAAGCTAAATGCTAAGTTAGCAAAGAGTGAATTAGCACGTTTTTTCAGTTGCTTCGTCAACCTTACCCGAGTGGAGAGAATCCGCTTAGTCGTGACTTATTCCTAAAAAAAAACAGTTCTTTACAGTTGAGAAAAGTGTAAATAATAAATAAACAATTTATTGGACTGATTCAGCAGCCCGCCAACCTCATGAACGACTACTGAGGTCGAAGGTTTTACTTCCGGTGACTACATCCGGTATGAGATTCATGTTGGGTGCTACAAACATATTACCGTTTTTATAATAATAATAATATTGTCATCTTAAAATATTCCCAGATGGAATAAGGAACTCAATGTAGTAAATTTTTCGTATTGGCTGTATTTTATTTGGTTTTAATTTAAACAACGCTTTTAATTTCAAACTAAAATATTTAAACCGGTCTTTTCTACGGTGGCTGAGAAAGACCAAAACAGACAGCGCAAAGAAATTCAAGTGCCCCTGGCTACAGCCCGCAGATCAAGGAGGGGCTTATTTTCCCTCAATGTGGGCGGGTCTTAACGTTGAGCCCGCGGGCTTCATCTGGTGGCGGAGATCCGGCAGCACACATTCTCAAACGTCAATAAAGCTACTTTTAACTGAAATTTGCAAAGCAAACGTCTTAAAGGGTCAGATTGCAATTTTCTTAAAGTTACACTTTTCAAATAAAAAATACAACAACAATACTATTGACTAGCTTATGTTGCCATAAACGGTTTGACAGAATACATTTGCAAAAAAAGTGTATATATTTTTCATATATATATATATATATATATATATATATATATATATATATATATATATATATATATATATATATATATATATATATATATATATATATATTAGGGCTGCAACAACTAATCGATTAAAATCGATTATAAAAATAGTTAGCGATTAATTTAGTCATCAATTTGTTGGATCTATGCTATGCGCATGCGCAGAGGCAATTTATTATTATTATTTCATTTTAATTTTTATTATTTATTTATTTTATTTTTTTTAATAAACCTTTATTTATAAACTGCAACATGTACAAACAGCTGAGAAACAATAATCAAAATAAGTATGGGGCCAGTACGCTGGTTTTTTTTCAATAAAATACTGGAAAGGATAGAAATGTAGTTTGTCTCTTTTATCTGATTATTAATCGATTAATCGAAGTAATAATCGACAGATTACCCACATCTGCGGTCCTCTCCAAGGTTTCTCATAGTCATTCTCATCAACGTCCCACTGGGTTGTGAGATTTTCCTTGCCCTTATGGTATGATTTGACACACATTGCACAGTATCTACATCGGGACAAGGTCATTAAACGGCATTGATACAATAAAATAAGATGCTAGCACGGTCTTTCAGATTAACTGGATAAATTAGCATTAGCTAATACAACGCTAACGTTATCTAGCTCAGGCCTGTTGTGCGTTCTCTCTGTAAAGACGTGGATTGTTTTTGTGCAGAGAACTCCGGGCATTTTGCATATAATGGATATAATGCTCTGTGACCCAGACCGCTCTGGCTGCAGTGCCCTCTGCTGGTTGTTCAGGGGAACGTGTAGGTCACATTTATTTGTGCATCTGGTTTGTGGGAGGAATGTCTCAAAAAAGCGATCCACATATGCAAAGTCAATACAAATATAAATGGGGTGGGGGGTCCCCACATCTGCGGTCCCCTCCAAGGTTTCTCATTGTTATCCCATAGGGTTGAGTTTTTTCTTGCCCTGATGTGGGATCTGAGCCGAGGAGGTCGTTGTGACTTGTGCAGCCCTTTGAGACACTCGTGATTTAGGGCTATATAAGTAAACTTTGATTGATAAATTGTAAATGAATTGTATGTTTTACCCACACACACACAAACTACATTTGTAATCCAAGAACCATTATAAAATTACAAATCAATCAATCAAATGTACTCAATACTTGAGTATTTTTTTACCGAATACTTACTCTTACTCAAGTAATTATTTTGATGACCACTTTTTACTTTTACTTGAGTCATATTATTCTAAAGTAACAGTACTCTTATTTGAGTACAATTTTGGGGTACTCTACCCACCTTTGGTTAGAAGTAGTGTTTTATTTTCTTATATTCAAACACAGTGTTACTGTTCAAACTGTGTGTAATGTTACAGTGGCCTAAACATTAAATATAATTGTTAAAAAAAACCTCTGCCTTGTTTTTAATTAATACTTAGGCCTACTGTGCTACTGTATTTAATTTAATGTTGGTCATGGTGGTACCAAGTGTTTTCTGAGGTGGTACTTGGTGAAAAAAGTTCGAGAACCACCGATCTACATTACATTGGGAAAATGCCTTTTGAGAATAAATCAACAAAGTTCTATTTTAAAATCCAAAAAAACACTTTATTAAGAACATGGTCAATAACACTAATTTCCAACATTCACTTTCTTTTTTTTACAGAATTATGTTCAGATATAAACATATTTTAGTTCAACTATAATACAAGTCAGTGGGAGTAAAAATGAACCAAGTTGCTGCACAACAGCGAAGGAGCTCCCACGCCAATGTTTTCCCCAAAACATTTCCTTCAGGTGTGTTTCTTGTGATCCTCTATTGCAGGGGTGCCCAAACCTTTTGTCTCCAAGGGCCAAAGTGAAAATGTGCCAATGGGCAGGAATTTTGTGGGCCCCGCTTTGGGCACCCCAGCTCTAATAGGTCCTGAAATAGAAAAGAGATTTGAACATCTCTCAGTAACATACTGGATCCCCGCGTGAGTGTGAGTGATTACAGATGATCAATGTTTAGTCCCGTCCTTGGCGGCGTATAGCGCCCGTAATGTCTGTGCCACTTTGTTTGTAAGCTTCTGTCCGCTCGTTAGTGAGATTTTCTTATAAATAATGTTCGACTCCTTGATATTGTCCAGCCAAGGCACCTTCTTGCGACCTTCTCGTTTCTTGGCCACAACCCAGGGCCCCGAGTAAGAACCGGACATCCAGTGTACACTGTAGCCTCTTTTGGTCTTCTGGACCACCCGGGCGATCTGTGGCCGGTCTTTGTATTTGGGGCAGTAGATGGCGATGACGTCCATCACAGCCACGCCCTCGCTCATGTTGGCAGAATCCTCTGCGGAGTCGTCGCCTCTTCTTGACTTCTGCTAAAAAGGAAGAAGCGTTCCTTACAACAATGCCCATTTTTCTACCGTTGATGACACACAGGTACTGTAATTTTTCAAATAATAGCCTCTGCTCAAACAAATGCCTCCCTTTTCCCTTCATGAAAGCCAACAATTAAACAGTTCATTTAAAAGCATGGGTAAATTATTAGAATATACTGATTAAATGTAGATATTTATGATAAAACATACGTATGTAACCATCATACCTTTGAATGAAATATTATTTTGTACTGTATATATGTATATTTATTATCATTTGTAGGAAAAAAATATATATATATATAACTTTGCTTAATCAAGTTTCTATTTAAGTATAAGTCATAAGTATGTTTGTAATAATACATACAGTACTGTAACATATTTAAAAAATAATTTAAAAAATATTAATTATTCTGGCTTATTTATACGAATGCCATTAATTTGAAGGTACAGGTAAATATACTAATTATTATAATACATACTGTATTGTAACTAGTGTTGTCCCAGTACCGTTACCAAAATGTATTTCGATTTTCAAAATAAAGGGGACCACAAAAAATTGCATTATTGGCTTTATTTTAACAACAAATCTTACGGTGCATTAAAGTTCAATTCAATTGAACTTTGAACTTACGGTGCATTAAACATATGTTTCTTATTGCAAGTTTGTGTCTTAAATAAAATAGTGAACATACAAGACAACTTGTCTTTTGGTAGTAAGTAACAAACAAAGGCTCCTAATTAGTCTACTGACATATGCAGTTACATATTGTGTCATTTATCATTTTATTAATGTGTAAATATTATGAGGGACAAGCTGTAAAAAATGATTATTAATCCACTTGTTCATTTACTGTTAATATCTGCTTACTTTCTCTTTTAACATGTTGTATCTACACTTTTGTTAAAATGTAATAATCACTTATTCTTCTGTTGTTTGGATGCTTTACATTAGTTTTGGATGATACCACAAATTTAGGTATCATTCCGATACCAAGTAGGTATAGGGTCATACATTGGTCATATTCAAAGTCATCATGTGTCCAGG
Organism: Entelurus aequoreus; assembly: GCF_033978785.1. Classification (NCBI taxonomy): domain Eukaryota; kingdom Metazoa; phylum Chordata; class Actinopteri; order Syngnathiformes; family Syngnathidae; genus Entelurus; species Entelurus aequoreus. Next base: position 9,537,148 of record NC_084732.1, read on the forward strand.
GACGTATTTCCTGAGTTTATAAACGTAATATTAAAAAAAAAAAAAAAACGAAAGCAGATTTTGTGATGCTAAAAAATATCAATGTAATCATAGTAGTATCGACTAGATACACTCCTGTACTTGGTATCATTACAGTGGATGTTAGGTGTAGATCCACCAATGGTGTTTGTTTATATTGTGACGCCGGTGAGCTACGGTGTGTAGTGAAGCATGTTTAGCTATACCTCTTCTTCCAGTGATAATTATACATGTACAAAACTTACTTTATTTGTCGCCATGGAGGCGAGGATTAGTGATTTAGAAGTAGCTAAAACACTGCAGACCGAACTTTAGCCGCTAGCTAGCTAGCCATGTCTTAAAACACCTCTTCCTGAGGGAGTTTCAGTGTTATAACTTCACCTTTATCTTTAGTTTTTAAGCCAAAATGCGTCCGTTCTCCCTTTTCTGTCTACACACTGGGTCTGCTTGTAGGTACTCTGTGATTGTGCGCTGCCGAACATGCTCCTCTGCTCGTAAAACCAGCAATGACACGACGTGACGACGACGGGGGCAGGTACTTTTTAGAGGCGGTATACTACCGAATATGATTCATTAGTATCGCGGTACTATACTAATACCGGTATACCGTACAACCCTAATTGTAACATGTTTAATTTAATTATTATTTTTCGTAGAAATTTAAAAAAAATATATATATTATGCAATATCTTAATGCATGTGTAAAGATTAGGGCCTCATCTCTAACAAACACATTTGCACAACTTTGTTCCCGACTACAGCTGTCCCTCGCCACATTGCATTTCAAATATTGCGGCTTCACCACATTGCAGATTTTATGAGGGATTGTTATAATTTTTTTAAAGACTATCTACAACATATTTGGCCTAAAATGTTCAGTATAGTGGCTGCTGATTGGTTCAGCCTCAGAAAGCATTACATTATTGTATTGAAAGAGTGTAAAGGTGACTAAAGGGGTGTTATTTCAATCTAGAGGACCTCATCAAAACTTATTTAGAAGGCCATCAAGAGTTTTTTATGTTCTAACTATGAAAATATTTGATTTATAACTCATGATTACTATGACTTATGTCATGTCCGGTACAAATTAACAGTGAAAAACGAGGGATGACTTCCGAGCACTGTAATCATGTATTTTTAAGATATTTTACCGGCGGGGGATCTTCATCCTCGCTCTCCTCCTCGTCTGACTCGAGTGGTGCCGTGTGATTGGTGTGGTTGTGGTTTCGGGGTTTGGGCCCCTTGAGCAACGAGGTGATGGCCTTGTTTCTGGCGTTGGCGCTGGCTTCGCCCTCCTCGTCCTCTTCCTCGCGATCCAGGTGCTCCATAAGCACTTTGAACTGAGAGACAAAGTCAGATCACCCAAATAAGCTCCAAACTTACATTTAATGGCTGAAAAGTGCATTTGTGCCTGACTGCTTACATCTAAATACTGTTTGACAATATCCTTTTTGGTCTCCTTGCTGATGGCCGCGCCACTAAGACCGCCCTTGAGAAACTCCATAGTCTGGCGAGGGTTGAAGTGCACCTTGGGTTTCCTGTTGACGGCCTTGTCGTAGACTTTGGCCGACTCTGTTGGAGAGTACTTCTGGATTTTGCTGTAACAAAATGGGATTTCATTACACAGCTGCTCGATTAAAATGATGTCTGAAAATATTGCAGCGCTGCTGACCTGTCTGAGAAGCCGTATAGATTCTTCAGATGCTGTTTGAGCATGAGCAGCAGCAGGATTCCCTGCGAGGCGATGGAAAAGTCCAGCAGAGGCTTTGTGTCCTCAGGGAGGCGGGCTATGACTGCGTCCTCGTTATCCAAGTCGGAGTCGGAATCCGCCTTTTTCTGCCCCTGGACTTTTTTGTCCTCCTCCTCGCTGCTGCTTTGACTACTACTACTACTACTGCTGCTGCTGCTGCTGCTGCTACTACTGCTGCTGGATTGGCTACTGCTCTTGTCACTGTCCTCATCATCAGAACTTTCCCTCATCTTGCGAGTTTTTTTCTTCTTTTTCTTCTTTATCTTCTTCACCTTCTTTGGCTTTGGCAGCGGTCCTTTCCTCAAAGACTACACACGCACACACAAGAGTATAATGTCTTCGGCGATGCATGAAAGAAAAGCTTCGAGACGGCTGCTTTCTTACCTCCTTGAAAGACTGCAGCAGGTTGCTCCCAGAGACAGACAGAGTGATGTCCACATGGTGCATGATGAAAAGAGGCTCCTCCTGCGTCTGGTAAGGGAAGCAGGCCAAGTTGTCCGCTACGAAGAGCAGCAGGTTCACCTCAGCTCTCTGCAAGAGCAAAAGAAAACCACCATCTCTTACTCTGTCCGTGACATGATAGGGCGATTCATGAATAGACTGTGGACTCACAGAGCTGTCGTCGAACATGTTCAGCAACGAAATGAGGAACGCCCGCCGGTATTGACGGTTACCCCGGACCAAAGTGTACAGGTGGGAGCAGAGGGCTGCGTCTGTGTCGTGGTGGCGGAAACCTCGAAGGACTGCCTCGTTGGACCCAGCAATGGCCCGCTGGACCTGATAGGACAACTTCAACCCTGCTACAGCCTTCATCTGTGGATGGACAAATCAGCAGTTAAATTAAAACATTGTTATCTACAGTACAGGCCAAAAGATTGGACACACCTTCTCCTCATTCAATGCGCTTTCTTTATTTTCATGACTATTTACAATGTAGAATGTCACTGAAGGCATCAGAACTATGAATGAACACATGTGGAGTTATGTACTTAAAAAAAAAGGTGAAATAACTGAAAACATGTTTTATATTCTAGTTTCTTCAAAATAGCCACCCTTTGCTCTGATTACTGCTTTGCACACTCTTGGCATTCTCTCAATGAGCTTCAAGCACACAAGTGAAGTGAAAACCATTTCAGGTTGAAGCTCATCGAGAGAATGCCAAGAGTGTGCAAAAAAGTAATCAGAGCAATGGGTGGCTATTTTGAAGAAACTAGAATACAAAACATGTTTTCAGTTTTTTCACCTTTTTTTGTTAAGTACATAACTCCACATGTGTTCATTCATAGTTTTGATGCCTTCAGTGACAATCTACAATGTAAATAGTCATGAAAATAAAGAAAACGCATTGAATGAGAAGGTGTGTCCAAACTTTAAGCCTTTACTGTATGTCTGGTATTAAGCGGTTTACTAAACCTAAACAACTACATTGGATTGACTGCTATCCAGTGTGTAGATCGAAATGAGTGTGTCTGAGATCCCAACATGGACCAAAAGTGGCATCTCCGTCCACAAAAGCAAATAACCGCCAGAGCATGTAATTATCGAAAAACAGCTGCGGCTCCAGGCAACCTTCTTAAGTATTTTTTTCTTATTAATCAACTCCAAAATATAGCAGTAGTTGCCAATGAAGTATGTCAGAATCCAGCATCTCTACCTAGCTATGGATGCACTTCAGAATGTCCGTTGCACTACTCAGCTGTCAGTGTGACACTCATGCATGACACGCTTGTTTACAATAAAGCAGTATTACCTCCCGGTGTCCTTTTTTAATGAAGGCCACAAGATGGCAGTTCAGTTCAGTTTAATTATTTATATAGCACATTGAAAAAACAACCCCGGTTGGCCAAAGTGCTGTACAGACATAAGAAAAGGGATACGTAGTGTCACATTTACATCGTAACACAAGGATGAATAAAATATAATAGTAAAATATACCTTCAAAGAAGTGCAGAATTCATCACCTAAAATACTAAAATGTCATAAATAAATAAAAAAGGATAAAACAAGGAAAAAAAGGGTGACGTCGCGGAGGTCTACAGGTCAACCTTGTGACTTTACTTCCTTTCCTCACCTTCTTGTACAGAGCTCAAAGGACATACTCTGATTTTTATGATCGGGCGACCTTAATAAAGCCAAAAAGCGCAGCAACTTCTTACTTTTTGACCCAACCATGCTGACGTCCTTCTCTGAGCTAGCATCCTATGCTAAGCAGACACTCGGACTGCTGCAGACGAGGGCAATAGACAACAACAAGCCGAAACAAAACCGCTGCAGACGGGGAGGACCTGACCATAGACTCTGGCGCATGGTTAGCAAAGGAAGGCTCACTCTTCCGGATTTACTACTGGCAAATGTTCAGTCTCTGGGAAATATGATTGAAGAACTTCCTTCAACTTCAGCGGCAAGACTCCCTAGCAGGCACAAGACATTAAAACAAGGTTGAGAACTTGTTGAATTAGGTCCTTACGTTGAGCAACTCAAACCTAACGTTGGAACAACATGCTTTTTGACAATGTTTAATCAATGTTGGGTTCTGACGTTGATTTGACCATTGAATTTTGGTCATTTTCCAACCATTATTTTACAACACAAATACAACGTTGAAACAACATACTTTTTGACGACATTTATTCAATGTAAGGTTCTGACGTTGATTTAACCATTGAAGTCTGGTCATATCCCAACCAACAACATGGATTCAACGTTAGAATAGGGCTGGGCGATATGGCCTTTTTTTAATATCTCGATATTTTTAGGCCAAGTCACGATACACGATATATATCTCGATATTTTGCCTTAGCCTTGAATGAACACTTAATGCATATAATCACAGCAGTATGATGATTCTATGTGTCTACATTAAAACATTCTTGTTCATACTGCATTAATATATGCTAATTTTAAACTTTCATGCAGAGAGGGAAATCACAATTACGGTAAGTCAAATTACCGAAACTGTATTTATTAAACAGTTATTAAGCAGTGGCACAAACATTCATGTCATTTCCAAAACAGAAAGTGCAAGACTGTCAGAGACATTTTAAAACAAGCTATGAGTGCACTTTTGTGCATGATGTCACTAAGATGACATATCAAAACAACACTAAATTAAAGTGCACTTTTTGTACAGAACGCCACTACAATAGTTTAAAACAAATAAAGTGCACTTTTATGCATGATGTCACACAAGATATTTCAATAACTGTCAAATAAAAATGAGCTGCATAATAGGAACTCCAATAGTGTATGTCCTTCGCTATGTGGTAGGTTCCTGCGGACGTTATCTCCTTCTGTTGTTGACTATTTTTTTCACACGGTGTTGATGTGGAAATCGTTGCCTCTGCATTTTGTTGGTGTGGCACCGAACGGAGATGTTGACATGCGGAGTTTCAAGCACTCTTCATTCTCTAGCGGGTGACTTTTCAAATGATGCTACATATTAGCAGTAATGCTACTTTTTGTAGCAACACTTTTGCCCTACACTTGACAAATTACGGTTGTCTGTTCGACATCTTCCCGGAATTAATTATTCCTTCATTTGTTACCAGATTCGCACCTTCTTTCTCTCGTATTACCACTCGCACCCCAGCTAACGTTACCCATGCCGCTACCTCTCTGTCCGCAAGGGCATATATGTATGGGACGTATGTAAGAAGGTGCGCTTGTTTTATGTCTATGTGAGAAGGAGAGACAGGAAAGAGTGAGAAACGCCTGTAGTGTAATGGCCGCAGCTAAAAGCAACTGCGTGAGAACGTATACTCGAATATCATGATATAGTAATTTTCTATATCGCACAGAGACAAACCCGCGATATATCGAGTATATCGATATATCGCCCAGCCCTACGTTAGACATCAACATTGTCTCAATTTACAAATACAACTATTTTGCAAACATTGTTTAGAAGTCAGTTTTATAAAAACATATATGTACAATCAACGTTGTATCAATGTCTTGTGCCTGCTGGGTCAGGGAGCAGGATTTCAAACACCTGCTCTGAAAATTTGGTATATCTGACTTAGAAGTTAAGACCATGTATTTGCCCAAAGAACTGCAATCTATTCTTGTGAGTGTTGTGTTGTGTACTCCTCCTCCCCAAAATCGCTACACCCCTAGTGCTTAAACGTGGGATTTTGTTAAGTAATTGCTTGTACACTTTGTACACAAGGCGCCAAACTGCCCAAAAACGTGTACTCACATGGATGAAGCCCGAATATTTCTTGTCAATCTCCACTAGCTGTTGATCAGCCTTGTTCTTCATGGTTGGCTCAGGGTCGGTTCCCATGGCAATCAAGTACGGCACGCACTGAAAACAAATGTTTGCAGTGTGGTAAGCGTGTGTTTAAAAAAAGTGATTAGTGGGGGATTGAGCATGAGGTTCACCTGCACAGGATGGATGAGGCCTTGGCTGAGTGTCAGCGTGATGACGCTCAGAGCAAAGTGTCGCACGGCGGACTGCGTGTGGAGGAAGGACTCCAGCACTTGCTTCAGGTAGAGCTGAATGATGGAGCTGCTCATGCCTGAGGAGATGTCACCCATCTCCTTCAGATCCTCCTGCTTGGCCTTGTCCTTCCCTGAAGAAACAAAAAAACAAGGTCGGTTTTCCTGGTGTGAGAGAAGATAAGAGGACAATTGATGTATTAAACTCACATTCACGATCAGCTTCCTGCATTCGTGAGTCCTCCTCTTGTAGGTACGTCTGCAAGTTTTTAAGCACCTGGATCTTCAGATTGACGAGACTGTGCTCGTCAGATAAGGTGGTGTTGTAGAGGCTCTTCACGTCCTGCACAAACATGAGCTCCGGGTACATAATCAACTGGAAACCTTGAAAGAAAAGGGAATATTTTAGATGCCAAGGAATATACATGACAAGACACTAGGGCTGGAAGATTCAGGCAAAAATAATAATCACAATTACTTTCATCGATATTGTAATCCCGAATAATAACACGATTATTAATTAATTTGAAAACATGGTAATATATTGTACCAGCAAAACTCAACTTTAAATATAGTTTAAAAAAAATTGTAACAAATAAACCACAGCAAGTAAAATAATGATAATGGTAATAACAATAAATTTAAACAACAATAGAAATTAAAAATTTTAATCGTTTTTTAATTGCGTTTTTTACTTTTCACACTTATTTTACCACCATGTAGTGTGTGCTTTTTGTGTAAAAAAAAAATGTACTAAAATATGTGTTAATTAAATGCACAAATCCCCATATGTATTGGTGCAATACACCTTTGGAGAATTTTGACCAGTATTTTAGGTCAAAGCATAATAATTTTGTAAATGTGTCAATAAGTAAGCATAATAACATTTTGCTTGTGTAAAGTACTTTTTTGAAACCTTTATTTTGTTAGCGAAGTCAGACCAGAGGACAGGAGGAAGAGTGCTGTGCTGCAGTTCTCAGCTTGACGACAAGTAAGGAGAGAATTTGAGGCTGTAAAAAAAAAGAGAGCGCCTCTCAAGTTGCGACTGCTGTTCTGTTTGTACAATGATGTTACATCGATGATGTCGTTCACAACAACACAAGCAGATAAGATGTGTTGTGGGTCTATGGGTTGTTCTTGCTAGCTTTCGCTTCGTAGTTTAGTTGCTGTTGAAAGGGGCCGTCTTGACATTGTTTAGTTCAGGACGGGTCGGTTAAGAGTGTCAGGGATGAATTAGCGGTACTGGACACATTATTTTGCCAAACAAATGTTTCTTCTCCTCACAATGACAACATTTCACTTACATTTATGTCAATTTCCCTGATATTCTGCGTTTAACAGTGGATTCCGTTATATATGTCAATTATGTGACTCTGTTTGCGGTTACGTGAATCATATGCCTTACCTTTTTTGTTCGGTTTAGTGATTATTGATTTGGCATATTAGCGCTATTTCAAATAAAAAGTAGCAACCATGTTGGGATCCCAAACTTCTAGTCGACGTGCGCTTTTTTTTCCCAAAAATTCGCTCTATATCTGTTGCTCTGGTAAAAGCTCCAGAATTGCATGGCCCATTAATCTTTTTTTTTCTTTCCATTATTATATTTTCATGAACGTGAGAAGCCATAATCAAAATTGAAATCAAAATTTGATTAATTGTCCAGCCCTACAAGACAATAGGGTTGTACGGTATACAGGTACTAATAAAGTACCGCGATACTAATTAATTGAAATCGGTACTATACTGCCTTTGAAAAATGCCGGTACCGTTCTTTCATCTGAATGCCGCTGTGGGTCGGTGACTACAGAGCCGAGTGTTGATTGTGTCAAAACACACACACAAAGTGCATACAAGCAGGAGAGGAAGAATGGCAAAAAAAACGACAATTCCACTGGTTAATAAAGAGGGTCCGTGAGCTTCAAAACTAACAATAAATGTGACGCTTTAAACAAGGAGGCGCTGCGCTGCAAGTGTTGCTTTAAAACACGCTTTGCCAAATGTGGCGATTAGTATTAGTACCTATGCTTCAAACTTAGGTAAACATTTAAATAATAAGCATTTAGATCTGCACAAGGAGTTATAAAGAGTGACAGGTAATATTGTAGTTGTTACACCTGTCCTGTTGACCGGCTCTGGTGCAGACCATATAGTTGAGGAGCACAGGGCAGATGTTCCTTTCAGGGTCGATGTTTTCTTTGGGGGTAACACTCTTCTCTCTCTCTTTACTCGCCCACTCACTCACTGACGTCACTCAGCCAACACGTTGACATTCTCGCAAACACACATATGCTACTCTCATGAGGTAACCAGCTCCCATGCTGTGCACATGTAGATACGTAGACGCGCGCACAGCTGCTTGGATTGATGGCAAATATTAGCGAAGTTAAAACTGCCCAATTAGCGTCAACTAATGCCAATGAAATGACTGAATTTTGTAACAAATTCCTACAATTTGTGTTTTATCTTTAACAATGTGGGGTTTACCTGCTACATGACTTATCCGTGTACATTTATCCATAGTTTTGTTTTTAGTACTTACTAATAATTGTATTTTTCTTAAAGTGGCAACCATAAATCATGGAGCATTTAATATAATGTCAATAAAGCTTCTTATTATATTCTAATCTTATCCTTGATTATGGCAGACTACATGTAATGTAAAAAATGTAAATTGTTCTTTGAGTGCACCAAGAAAAGCCCAATGTGTTTAACGCCTTTTAATTTATATTTTAACCTTGTAAAATTGTTATTTGAGTGCAATAGGAAACATATGTTTATTGTAATGTAAGATTTACTGTTAAAATAAAGCCAATATTGAAATTTTTCGTAGTTCCCTTTATTTGGAAACGTATCGATATACATTTTGGTACTGGTACCGGTACCAGTACCAAATTATTGGTATCGGGACAACCCTACAAGACATATACTAAAATTGCCAACATACCTAAACCTATCAAGGCCTTCAGCTGGACTACTTCATCTGTGTGAGTAGTGAAGTACAGGAGATGCTCCATCACTTTGTCCTTTATGATGATCTGCAGGAAGAATCTGAGGTTGAATATTCGTGCTGGTCTAGCGAGGAGATGAACGCGAGGAGAGAACGCCTACCTTACTCGCGCCTTTGAACTCCTCTTGGTCAAAGTCAAAGTGTCGACACAAAGCTCCCACGGTAAATAGAGAGCGCAGCAGCGTGGGTTTGTTGGTGATTAGAGTGGAGCTGTTGGGGTCTTCCTGATGCTGCGTCTTGAGTTTAGCCAGAGCATCTGCACATTGAGGCAAACAGAACAACAGAAATAAACAGGAACCCGTTCCTCGCATGTTGTTCTGCAAATTAAGTTAGGTGTATGTCGTCTTACTATAGAAGCGATTGAAACAAGCCCAAACAAACTTGTAGTTGTGCGTCACTTTGTTCACAACAGCACCAAGACAGCTTACACAGTGTTGTACGACCTAAAAGGCAAACAAAACCAATTATATTACATGCATAAGCAATGTTATAAGAATGTGGTGAATAGGGATGGATAACAAAACGCGATTCTATGACGTCACAGGTGCTGATGTGAGCGGTTAGGAACCTCATCGAAATTTTTTTTTGCTATTGGTGCCTCATTTCGGTGTTAAATTAATGCAGACTTAGCCACCTGCAACAAATGCTTGCAGGTGATTTTGTGCAAGTAACGACTAAAGCATGTCATTGTTCTGCATATTGTCCGTGTTCTGTACTGTTGCAATAATTACAACAATTTGTTGTGTAGTTTATTCATATTGTTGTATTATCACTTAGTTATCTTTTCATTTATATTATTGATGTATTTAAATTACAATTCTGTTCAGCTAACATGTCACAAATTTCCAAAAAAGGCATTGTTTATAAACGTACCAATACTACAGTAGTATTGGTCACGAGAGGGGACCAAACTAATTAGAGCACGCTGTTCAGTATTGTGGCCACTGATTGGCTCAGCCTCAGGCAGCATTACTGTTTTAGATCAAAAGAGTGCAAAGGTGACTAAAGGGTCTTATTTAATGTCGAGAGGGCTCTCATATTGTTGAAAAGCACATTTAGAAGGTCGTAAACTGATTTTATGCTCTAGGAAAGAAAATATTTAGTTAATAATATATGATTCCTACTTCACGGAAATTCATTTATTGATGTCATGTCTGGTCCAATTAGCAGCGATAAACAAGGGACGACTGTAACTTTGGTTTTACAGTGGAAATGATACCAGTCTGTGGTGGTAAATTAGACTGACCATCATGCCGTGTTTGACGATGAGCTTCATGAGGTCATCTTCTATGGTTGTGAGAAAATTCTCACTAGGATTGTCCATCAGAGGCACGACCAGCTCAAGGATCTTGGCGACATTGCAAATCACCATGACGTCATTTGGAGTCTAAAATGAGAGAAAAAAAGAGAATTTTTAGATTTAGATTGGCCAGCCACTAGATGCAGCTACTGCACAATAAACAATGCTTACGTTGCTCTTGATGGTCAAGTGAGGTTGCATTGTCATGGCATGTTTGACCATCAGCTGTGGTCTGATCTTGCTGAACAGGTAGAGGGTGGTGATGCATGCTACCAGGTGACCGGAGTCCACCCCTTTGTCCTCACAGTCTGCAGCACAAAAAGAGAAAATCACTGTTATAAAACCTTTATTAACAGTTTTAACTGTCATACAAGTGTAAAAAAAGTTACTATAAATGCTTCAATTACGGCACTATTCAAATAACTGCTGAGTCTTCTTTAGTTGGCGTGTGAGTTGGCTACAAAAGCAAACAACCTCTGGGGTCTCTAATTAGCAAAAACATTGGTGACAACCTCCTGATGTTTTCTGTATGAACTCCACGGATGGTAGTAGCTGCATTTGGAGTATCCTGAGTCATCCGCATCCAGCCACTTTATCTACCCTCTGCATGCTCTTTAAAACATTGGTTGTGCCTACTCAGCTGTTGGTGTGAAACCCATGCGTGTACACCTGCCGTACTGTTGTTTACAATCAACTCACTTATTCTGCTCACTTAAGAGATGCAATCCACTTTGCACACATTTAATCGATCAGCTTTGCGTGTGTTATCAGGTTTGCACGCGTTTTATTACACGCAAAATCAGGCTCTTTGTGCGGCGCAGCCTCAAATGGACTCAACCTCCAGCGGCCCCCAGTTAAATTGTGTTTTGGTAGTAACTGCATTTGGCGTATCATGAGTGGTTCGCGTCCATCAGCTTCATCTACCCTCTACTTGCGCTTAAAAATGTTGCTTGTGCCTTCTCAGCTGCTGGTGTGACACTCTGCTGTAATGTTGTTTACAATCTTGCGCTTAAAAATGTTGCTTGTGCCTTCTCAGCTGCTGGTGTGACACCCTGCTGTAATGTTGTTTACAATCAACTCATCCAAGGTATTAACGCTGGCTGAGCAGTTTGTTCCTTCACCGCTGTTATAACATTGGTTCTGTTGCTGTTATGTGTGCAATCTCACTATTTTACAATACCGCCATTTTTCCCAAAAAGTGTACCTCTGATGAAAGGAACACACCAAAAACAAATATCCACTGCAGAAGATACTGGCTCTCAGGAGGATATTCAACAAGCTGCGTTTTTCTAGGTAATCTAGGTCAATAAACATCCCGGCCCTAGCTAGAGCATTAAACAGCAGAGGTGTCAAACTTGTAGCCCGCAGACCCATATTTTTTGTCCCGCTACTTAACTTCATACTTTAGTGTAATTGCAGCCCATGCAACCTGGGCGGCTAATATTCAAACATATTATGGCAATCTTAAATCCAACTAGAAAAAACATGAACTACAATAATGGTGCAGACACAACAAAAACAAAAAAAGCAACCTCCTGTAGCAGGCAAAATTCTCTCTGACGATTTCCTGGGGAACTGAACTGTTTTAACAATATACAATTTCTACATTTAATTTTCCATGTATACCGACTTAAGGACTACCATGGCTAAGAGTCAATATAGATACTGGTAGAAGTAGTTAAAATATACACATACTGTTCATATACATTCACTGTAAAAACATACATATACACATACTGTACATATACAAGTACATATACATACATACACTCATGCACATAATCACGTTTCATCAAACATAAATTAACGTTGTTAAACTGGATAACACATGTCACACTGACAAAGCTTAACCTATTGTTACTATAACAATCTACAAGGTTAATATAGGTTGCTTCTCTTTCTTCCCCTCCATTTTTCTGCATTCTTTTGTATCTCTAGTTATTGTTACGTATATGTATTGTTGCATTTGAACAACCGTATTGTTGATAATAGAGGTAAATTATTGGTATTGTTCATTATCAATAGCGCTATTTCTATTGGTATTTGTATTGCTCCATTTGTAGTGTAATAATGGTAATTGTCATTTTTGTATTATTATTTATTTCGCCAACTGCTTCTTTGCTTTCACTTTTACCATCATATTTGTACATGTCGTATTTGCTGATGTTGCTCTATTGTTGTTGTTTTTGTTATTGTTGTGTTTGCTGTTGTTGTTTTTGTCTCTCTGTCTTATCTCCCTCTTGTCCCCACAATTTCCCCCTCTGTCGTCATTTTTTCACTCTTTCTATCCCCTCCTGCTACGGCCCGGCTGCACCAAATGATAATATAAATAAATTGAATAAAGTAAAATACAAATAAGGCAACAAGAGAAGTATCTTACACTTCTCTTTTGTAAAGTAAATCTGAACAGCCGATATGGGCATTTACATCAACTATATGATTTGCCTGAGAAGCTGGACAGGACAAAAAAAAAAAAAAAAAAAAAAAAGGAAGTAGTTAAAATATTTTGTTATGTGGTCAAAACGTGATTCTGAAGGTAATTCTTTGTGCGGCACAGCCTCAACTGAACACTACCTCCAGCGGCCCCCATTTAAATTACGTTTGAGACTCCCTGATTTACAGTAATTGCTGAAAATGTCAAAATAATTACAAAACAACTACCCTAGCTATGATTTTGAAATAAATGAATTTACCTGCAATAGGCTCCTCATTATTGGGTATGTGCTCCACCAGATTGTCCACCAGCTGACTGCAGGCCTTCTTAGCAGGTTTGTATGAAGCTGCTTCTTCTGATTTGAGCAGCTAAAACGATGCAGGAGTCAAAAGAGATGATTATAAAAAGCAATCATAAAGTCACAAGATATCATTCGAAAGTCTTACATTTTGGAGGAGCTGCTCAAACCAGTCATAGCCAGAATCTTTACATGCAAGGACCTAGGGTGGAATGGCAGCAAGGGTAAACATCTTGTTTGCACAGCAGCGTGTTCAAGCATTGAAACAGCTACACACCACATCTGTGATGTTGAGGATTTTTCTGGTCATGGCGTCTGTGTCGTGACTGGGGGTGGGCGTGAACCAGATTTTCTGGAAGGTCTCATTCACCAGTTTCTGCAAGAGGAAATATGTTGAAGTAAATACAAGTGAATAGGAAAACATATGAGGAGAAGAATTGGAAAGCAAAACCAACCTTAATCCCTTCCTCATCGTTGACTCTCCGGATCATTTTGACGCACATCTCTGTGATCTTGTGGAAGTCGGGTAGCTCCAAGCAAATGTCCCTCAGGATCTTAATGACTCTCTTCCTCACGCTTATACCTGTGTCCTATTGATGGATGAACCATGTCACAGTTATGCTCTTTGTCCATTTTTAAAGCTTATTTATTAAAAACAGCATGCATTAATAAACAATTCTGTTAGCTATAGACGAGATCATTTTCAACTGTGGGCAAGGTATGAAATGCCAGCAATTAATAGCAATAAATAAAACACGGCAAAATTATACCATTAAAGTTAATGCAAAAATTCAGTTTGTTAGTAGAGTGAATATATACAGTGATGCCTACAATAAACAATTGCGTCAAGTTAAAATGTTTGCTGTTTGGGCAGTCGTGGGTCACGCAACATGCATCCAATTAATTTTTTGCAAGCATACATATATCCTCATATGTCAAATGGGGTGAAGATATTACCAATATTCTCTCAATGAGCATGTCGTAGTACTGCTCGATGAGCTCGGGTCGACTGAGCACAAAGCGACCGACGAGCTCCACGGCAGCCTCTCGCACGCTAGTGGAGTTGTCCATGAGGCGACCATGAACCCCGCGTTGCATGTCAGACTGAAAAGCATCGAAGGAAAATAAGTCAGACCAAGGTAATAAGCCAATGAATGGATAACGATGATAGCTAATAGCTGAACACATGCTCGAAGCAATGAGTCTCCTATTATACAAACTAGGCTTTTTAAAACAGTATGTGTCCCTCAAGCTTGTTTGCTTCAGGTAAAAAAAACACAAGCTTCTGAACACATCTTTAGGGAAATCTTGAGGCTCTGCCATTTATCTATCTATCAGTCAACTACAAACATGAGAGCTGTAAGTATGATCATTTTGTAAATAGGACATTGCTGTAAAAATGTGAGTGTAATGTTAGCACTCACATAGCTATGCTATTGTTGCTAACAGAACATTACATAGGTATGTTATTGTGTGTGTTATATGACATGTATTACGTTGGACAAGAGGATAAAGTGCACAATAGCGCTTCTTGGAACACACTAGTTGACAAACACAGCTCATTAGCATTGAAGCTACAGAAAAACAAAAGTGCATGTACCCAGTAGCCCTTACTAAAAGCAATTTTAAAGGTGTTTAATTCAAGCATCAGGGCTACATTTTGGACAATATACTTCAACACACTAATGTGAGACCGCTGACACTTATTTAAACTTGTTGAAAAAAGCATTAGATTGGCCCAGTGAAGAGCAGATGGGTAATTGAGTGCCTCACCCTTGCGAGAATACTTGGATCCACAGCCACAACCTCAGACAAGCACTTCATGGCTTTAGTTCTGACTGCAATGGCGCTCTCGCCGAGAACTCTCAGAATCTACGCAGGACAGCATGCGTTAGCCGTAAGCAACACGATGCCTGTTACGTGTCAAAATCCATTCTTTTACCTGTGATAGATAAATGTCAAAGCTCTGTGCCAATGGCCTCATGGAGGCTAAATATCGGACAATGAGACATGATTCCTTGTAGTCCATCGTCTCAGAGAGGACCCTGGAATAATGATGAGCATTTATTACAGAGAGGACTGCCAAGTTTGACTGCAAACCTGTAGCGTTGCTTACCCAGTATGTGAGTTTCTGATGACCTTGCGCAGAAACTTTTTCCGCAATTCAGCCCTCTGCATGATGTCCTCAGTGGTGTCGGCGTCGTTGGCACAATACCGACCTTTAGGGTCCTCGTCCTCGTCGTTATGAGACTTCATGGCCTTGTCTGCCTCACTTGTGATGTCCCTGTACCACTGGGCGATGTAGAAACTCCTGGCAAACTGCGCAAAACAAAACCAAAAAAGTGAGTTTCCAGTTTTACTCAAATACTGTAATGATTAAAGTAATGACATGCTCTTACCACTAGGGAGGGATCTATTTCGCGCTTCTCCTCTATGTAGCAGAGCAAGGCCCGCTGGAGTTGCTGCGTCTCATCATTGCCAGGTGACTGCAAGGACATGATCTTAAAAACAGAGATCTGGAGTTTTTGCATCATAGCGGTTAACAATACCTCCTTGAGTATGCGGTCGATAGCTTTCTGGTCCATCTTGCTATTCACCGCGTCTTTGCGCAGGCGAGACGCCACAGTGCCCAAATAGTCCAGCGACGCCACCCTCAGCGCCATCTCCGTCTGCTTGTTACTGAACTGGTGCACCTGGAGAATGAAGGGGAAGACAAACTTTAGCCCAAACTTTTTCCAGTAAGGGCCACAGACTGACAAATCAAATGATGCGGGGTCCATTTCGGTAGTTTTCACCTTTAAAACCGGTACAAAATATAGATTTTTTTAAGGAACTAGGAAAATGTAATTTCGGCAGAAATGTGAATAGTGACGAGCCAAAGCCGAACTGAAATGCAAACAGTTAGAACACTGGCCAGGTAGCAACAAGTAACAAAAAATATGAGCAAAATGAGGTAAAAAAGCAAGCATGCTAACAGTACTTAGCTAAAATGTCAAAAATACCATGCTTACAGTTATCATTAGTGAAATATCAAATTATATATGACACTGAGGTGTATACCTGCTAAAATAGCAAAAAAAAGCGAGTATTCTAATGTTAGCAGGCTAAAATGCTATCTGTAACATGTGTCACATACCAAAATATGACTGAGGTGTATACCTGCAAAATAAACTATAAAAACTAGAATTCTAGCATTAGCATGATAACAGATATTATTCGTCAAGTAACAAAATATTTGATGCTGAGGTATATACCTGAAAAAGTAACATGCTAACATTAGAATGCTAACGACTGTGTCGCGGGCCGTTAAAAATTAGCTATGGGCCGCAAATAGCTCCCGGGCCGCTCTTTCATCACCCCTGTTTTGTTGGATAATGACTGATTCTGGAATGATGTTGCTCACCAAGAGGCGACCAAGTAAGCTCAGCAGCAGTTCAGCAGCAGGCCACTCGGGTTTGTTGACAGTGGACAGAAGATCATGGACAAAGTTCTCAAACAGAGGCCGGTAGTCATCCTCTCCTTGCTTACTGCCACACCTGACACACACGCACACACACAGTGGTCACGACAGTCTGACTTTGATAATCCACAGTGCAAAAGAGTTCTAATACTAAATACCAACAAAGAAGCGGCACATGGAAAAGCTGAATATTAATGTAATATTTGACAAACTGAGTGGATTGAGTCACCACTCGAAAATCCCCAACTTTAAACATTATGGGCCTGGTCTACTAAAGGTTTGCGAGCATTAAAACATGTGCAAATTTGATAGGGCACGCAAAGCTGATCTACTAAGCTCGTGCGCAGAGGATTCAGTCTCGTAAATGAGCAAAATAGAGAGCGCAATCTATTCATTCGTTTCAAAACATCAAACGTCACAGGTAGGAGCATAAAAACACAAATGTAGTGGGACATGGTAACAATACCGAAGTACACGCAAAATCCTCATTCAAATTACGCGGTCTGCACTCTGCACCACTTTTTGCACTTGTTATCAAGTGTGCACGCAGTCTTACTAGATCACCCACTAGTTTCTAGACGCTGTTTAGCGCATGTTAATTGGATCTCAGTAGATCAGGCCCTATCTGTGCTGTTAATATAGGGTTTACGAGACAGCAACAGTTTCACCTTGGAACGGATTCATTCTATTAACATTATATCCAATGGGGATAAAATCATGACTGTGCATGTGTTTTTGTGGACAAAACTGACTTACTTTTTGAGAAACACAGATAGGAAGTTCTGAGCCGTTCTCATTGCCGTCTCATAGGAATTTGTGATGAGGGCCTCTTTGTCCACCTGTCAAAAGGATATTTTTAAAAGATTTAGGATGTTGTCAACATAACAATGCCACAAGTTAAAGTCAATCCCCCGCAGCTCACTTTCTTATTATGTTCATCTTCTGCATCCCTTGAGGGCAGCTGCACCACACACTGGATGAGCTGAAGAACCAAAGCGGTGACCATTTGGATGTACTTGCTGCTCCCGTCTAAATCGCTGGTGTTTAATCTGAAATAGACGTTTACCGAGCATTAGTATATGTCATTTTAGATTGAGTTAAGTCATCCTCATTCAGTTGTTTACCTGAAGTTTCTAAGGTTGCGTTTACTTGAGGGCAGCCTGGCCATGGAGCTGAAGATCTCTTCCAGAATGAGCTGCCTGTGCTTCCTGTAGCGGGAGAACACCTACGGAGGAGAAGAAGGTATACGTCTATGAATGTTCTCATTCATCCAGGTCACTGTAATCTCAGGGCATTCAATCGATTGCAATTGGACTGTTTGGCTTGTCTTAGAATCATTTTCGCCTCTCATCCGAGTAGGCTTCATCATTTGCATCATTCATGTTCATAGACTTAGATTAGTGAGAAAAACAGCTGTTTTGATTCAAACAAGCAATCCTACTGTCAAAGCTAACGAAAGTAGTTGAAGTGTAATTTCCCCTCGTTAACATTCAGGTATTGTGTGGCAGAACAATCACTGTAGATCGACTACTACCTTCTGTGACCAGAATGTTTCTAACTCCTGTTATTTGTTAGAGGATACATTACAGAGTTCCAGAAATAACAAGAACAGAGTGGATGAGGAGGAAAAAGGTGTCATTCCATATGTATCAGGTCTATCTGAGAAACTCAGAATATTTTTTTTGCCAACACTACATCCCAGTACACATCAAACCAGGCAACACCCGGAGACAGAGACTAGTGCATCCTAAAGACCGGACAAACCACACCCACAAAAAAAACAATCTGGTGTATGCTATCCAGTGTAATGATGAATGCACTGATTCAAATATTGGGGGAAAAAAACAACTACTAAGCCAACGCATGGCACAACATGGCAAACTCTTCAGACCAAGACTCAGCTGGGAGAAACAGCACTCCTTTGAGAACAAAAATGTACAGATTAGGACAGGGAGGATGGATGGTTGTAAAGAAAAGTGAGGGAAGCCATCTATGTCAAGATTGAAAAACCATCTCTGAACAGAGGAGGTGGTCTGCAACACCATCTATTTCCCACATTCAACACTGTCCTTTCAACCATTCCTAAAAGACTTTGCAATTTAGCCTCCAACAAATAACGGGAGTTAGAAAAATTCTGGTCACAGAAAGTAGCCAGAATGCCATTTGTGTCATTTGTTTACAACTGAATGTAATGCTAACGTGGGTGATTCCGACTATTTTGGACTGGTGGTTGTCGACCCACAGCGATCGTTCTGCCACACAATACCTCTATGCTAACGAGGGGAAATTACACTTCAACGACTGCTGTTGGCTTGACAGTAGGATTGCTCGTTTGTATCAAAACAGTTGTTTTTCTCACTACAATAAGGCGAAACCATCCTTGCCCAGGCACACCCTCCTGGTTTTGGAGTATAAATATTTGGGGTTTTGGCACTAGTCGCTCGACTAGATCTAAACAATCTAAGTCTAAGACTAGATCTGACCAATCTAAATCTATGAGCATGAACTGATGAAGCCTATTTGGGTGAGAGGCGAAACGTCTTCTAAGACAAACCAAACAGTCCAGTTTCGATCGATTGAACGCCCTGAGAGAAGAACGTATAGTATTTATTATCACATTAATGAGAAAGACACGCAAAACCATAATGCAGCGTCACACTTACTGCGGTCACCAATCCGATAGCGCTCAACTGCAGCTCGCTGACATTCTCCACAAAAAATGGAGTGATACCCAATGCGGACACCTAAATGGTAGACATAACGTGCAGGACGATCAGACGATGTCATTTTGAGCCCTTAATGAGAGTCTCACCTGGAGGATAGTGGTGTCCGTGAGCAGCTGGACCTCAACCAGCTCTGAAATGCTGCTGACGATGTCGCACACTTTGTTGTAAAGCAGGATCACCGTCTTCTGCTTGTGGGAGGAACACTTTGCTTTCTTGCCCTTTGAATTATGCGAGCCACCTTGGAGACCAAGAGAATCATTTGAACGCCTTAAAGTATTGATGAAGTGAAATGTGAAGATTGTATTATTGACCTCCGTGGGAATCCAATCTGTAGGTGGGGTCAAACTGAGGATATAACGAGTTCTGCATGTGGAACTTGGTGTACTGCAACACCCTCTCGATGACGTCTTCAATGAAAACAACCTTGGGCATGCGTGGGGACGTCATGATGTTCAGCGCGGTCAGACAAGCGTCAGCTGACTTTGTCACACGCTCCAAGATGAGGTCGCGCCATAATCGCTCCTCATCCATTGAGTCGTTGCCCTACAAAAAAATGTAAAAGGCATGAAGGGACATGAGCTGGGGTTTTTTTTAAATTATAGTAAAATGCCTATATTCTAAAATAAAAATTGGGGGGGAAAAAAAAAAATCAAAATTCGACCAAAATAAATTTTTTATATTACTAGAAAAAAATGTTATTATTAATTTTATTAAAATAGTAAAAATAAAAAAATACAAGAATAAAATCTGAATATTATAGGAAAAACACTCTACTAGTTTATAAGAATAATTTTGGACTCTTATGAGAAAATAAACTAATTAATCAAAAATAAAGGTATAGATAATGCAACTTAATAATAATAATTATTATTATAATATCATAATAACTAATAACTAAATCATCATAATTTGACCAAAAATTAAGAGAATACCTCAGAGTTTTGAGGGGGAAAACAAATAATTTTGGAGGTAATATCATAAAAAAATAAAACAATGATTTTATAATGCTATTTTACAAAAATAAAGTTAAAATATTAGGAAAAAACATTTTGAATAATTGTGTTATTAAATAAAGTAAAAAAAACAATAATAATAATAGTAATATTAAAATTCTAAAATTTCATGAAAATAGTCTTAATAATACAATAATAAAATTAGAATATGGGAAAAAAAACTATATTTTACAAGGATAAAAGCCCCTGTATGAAACAGAACAAAACAGTGAAGAAGGGCATGATAATAAAAGCAGCCTGACGACTTACTTGGTTCATTAATGTTGAAAGTTTAACACTATCCTGAATGTTCTTCTCCAAGATGTTCATAAATCTCATTATTTTCTCAGATGGAAACTGTGGAAAAGACGCACATGTAAACTCATGATCATTTCCGTACATCACTATGACACAAACATGCTCCTCCTACCTTATTAAAGATGCCCATATCTTTAATCTTAGACGAATCGCTGCCCAACTCGCCCAGCTGGTGCTTTCCGAGCAGCATCTCTTGGGGTATTTCATCATCACCGTCTTCGTCATCGTCTGAGTGAGGGCACACAAAAAATGTTGGAATGCTGATCATTTTTACCAAAACAGACGTAATGGGCAGCCATCTTTACCTGCAGTGAAGTCCACATCCTCCAGGTTCTCCAGAATGTTGTCCATAGCGGCTGAGAATCTCTTAAATGTGGAAGAGTCCATCAAATCTGCAGCGTGAATTAAAACAAATGTTAAAAATGATGGCTTTATAGGATTTAATTTGCAAAAAGCAATTAAAAAACACAATACCCTCAGGCCGCATCTTCTCGTACGACTTTTTGTCTTTATGTTTTTTCTTTAGTTTTCTGGACACTGAGCGACAGAATTACAAAGAAAAGAAGACATTTGCAACATAAAATGGAAAACGTTTCCTTTACAAAATACGTTTTGTCAAACTGACTCACAGTCACTTAGATTCGGAGGTGGACCCCGGTCGCCCTCATCCGAGCTCCAATCTTGCTGGCGGTGACGACCTCTTTTGGCCTCATGCTTCCATGTCTTGTCGTGACCTTTCTTCTGCCTTTTCCTTGCCACTGAAACCACAACAAGAGTCAAGTAAGACCCTCGCCAATTATTGCCACTTTTGGAGTAATATTCCAGAGGTGCCAGTTGGGTGTGTGGTCTACAAAGGCAAATTACAATTACATGAACAGCTGTGGCTGTGGGCAACCCCCTGATGTAGTTTTCAACTCCATAAGAAAGCAGTAGTAGTAGATTTTAAATATCAATAGTGGTAAAAACCAGGGATATCAAATGTCATCACAAATTGCCTGGATTTGTAACCACGTCCTGGCTATCACAAGAGCACGTCATTAACTGTTAACGTGTGTTGTTCTCCAATGAACACTTTACGACAGTTCTAAGTTTCCCTTTACGGCAATTCATGCTAGAGGCTGCGCAGTGGGGGCTGCTGGGAGAAGGGATGTTATGGAGGGAACTATGTTGACATGTCGGCTGCCTCAGTGTCTGAATAAAACTCAATATACTTAATATACGTTGTGTCTACTAAGTCTATATCAACATTGGTAGCAGAGGATGGTTTGAAGATGGCTGCGAACTACAGAGTACCGCCGAAGTTTGACGAAACCAGGCCGTATGAATGTTGGAAAAATGAAGTTAACATATGGGCACGAGTTACCGAACTCGACAAGAAGAAGCAGGCGCTTGCTGTGGCTTTGGGTCTGGAAGGACGAGCCAAGGATATCGCTATGGAGATACCAGCAGACGACTTGGACAAAGACACTGGTATGGCGACATTACTAGCAAAACTGGACGGTGTGTTTCAGCAAGAAGAAAAGGACCGCGCGTACGAAGCGTATTCCCAGTTTGATCGTTTAATGAAAGACAGTTCCGTTTCAATGGCAGACTACATAATTGACTTTGAGCAGCGATACAACCGAATTAAAAAGTACGACATGGCGCTTCCAGATGCTGTGTTAGCCTTCAAGTTGTTGGACACGGCCTGCCTCGATGAGAAAAACAGACAACTTGCACTAACGGCGTGCCCCGACCTAAAGTTTGCGTCCATGAAGTCGGCACTCAAGCGGATTTTTGGAGCGAAAACGGCGCCAGGTTTGTCGCACGGGATTCAACTAAACCAAGATGCAGCTTTCTTCACTGAACAACGACAACGACAAGGACAGGGAAGACGGAACACGTTTCAACAGAAGAGTGAAAGGACACCGTTGCCGGGCACCAACCCATTGGATAAGTTCGGTAAGCGTTCAAGATGTGCCGTTTGTCAAAGCACATTTCATTGGGCCAAGGACTGTCCTTACAAGAAGAACGAACAAGTAAGACTAACAGAAGACGAAAATGTAGAAGAAGTTTACATAACGTTGTTGACAAATGACCCTATGTCTGACGCTGAGATTTTCATAACTGAATCCCTGGGATCAGCCATCATAGACACGGCATGCACTCGTACAGTATGTGGGGAGAAATGGCTTGACAGTTATGTTAGTTGTCTCAGTCAAGAGCAGACAGACAAAATGATGAGGACAGAAAACACCAGTTCAAGACCATTTCGTTTTGGAGATGGCAACTTAGTATATTCCACCAGAAAAGTGAAACTACCTGCCAAAATAGGACAAACAAAATGTCACATTGAGACAGAAGTGGTCAACGCTGACATTCCACTGCTGCTGAGTAAGTCCTCACTGAAGAAGGCAGGAACTGTTTTAGATATGGAGAATGACAGAGCAGTGATGTTTAAACAGCAGATTCCTCTTGAGTTCACCAGCTCAGGACACTACTGTGTGGACATAAGAGACAAAAACAGCACAACACAGCAAATGAAAGATGACGTGATACTTGCAGCGACAGCTGAAGATGAAGTCCTGACAGTGACAGAAAACATGTCTTCAGCCGAAAAGCGCAAAATCCTTCTCAAGCTACACAAACAGTTTGGCCACGCATCTGCAGACAGGCTGCAGAGGCTAATTCAAAGCTCGGGTAATAAAGACAAGGACTGCCTCACTATTTTGCAACAAATAGTGCATGATTGTGACATATGTCAAAGATACAGCAAAGCGAAGCCGAGGCCAGCTGTTGGTCTGCCTCTAGCTACAGAATATAATGAGACGGTGGCGGTGGACCTGCATGAGTTGGAGCCAGGAGTGTGGTATCTACATGTGATCGACCAATTCACCCGGTTCAGTGCAGGAAGCATTGTGAAGACAAAGAAGGCCTCTGAAATGGTCAACGCCCTCATCCACACATGGATAAGTGTTCACGGCCCTCCTCGTATTTTGTACAGCGACAACGGTGGAGAGTTCAATAATGAAGAGTTTCGTGACATGGCCGAAAACTTCAACATCGAGACGAGGACAACAGCAGGATACAGTCCCTGGAGCAACGGGCTGTTGGAGAGACACAATCAGACTCTCACCGACATCCTACTGAAGGTGAGACGGGAAAATGGATGTGACTGGCACACTGCCCTAGACTGGGCTCTTATGGCTAAGAACTGTATGCACAGTGTTCATGGTTATAGCCCACATCAACTGGTATTTGGTCAAAACCCTAACCTTCCCTCTGTATTAATTGATAAACTACCTGCACTCGAAGGCACTACTGTTAGTGCAAGGGTAGGACAACACATATCAGCGTTGCATGCTTCTAGGAAGGCTTTCACTGAAGCTGAATGTTCAGAGAGAATAAGGAGAGCGTTACGTAAGCAGCTCAGATCCACAGATGAAAAATATGAGACAGGAGACAAGGTCTATTACAAACGAGCTGACAGTACAGAGTGGAAGGGACCAGGGATAGTTATTGGTCAGGATGGGGCTGTTGTATTTGTAAGACATGGTGGTATCCTTGTTAGAGTACATCACTTGAGGCTTAATAAGTTACACACAACTGCTCAAAGTGAGGTTCTTGATGACACAAACAGTGAGATAATTGTACAGAATCAAGCAGCAGACAGTGAAAACACAGATGTAGTGAACAGAGCCACAGGTGGCTCATTCAGTACACAAAACACAGATGCTGATAACGAACAGGAAAGTGACAGAGAGTCCAATGCAGGAGAGGGAGCTCATTCGTTAGTGACTCATAATGATGTAATTCAAACTCAAATGGAGCACAATGTCTATAATGATAACCCTGTTATTCCTGTGTCCAGTGTCAAGGTAAAAGCGGGACATACTGTAACCTTTATGAAAAGTGATGAAAGTGTTCTATGTAAAGCAAAAGTCCTAGGTAGAGCAGGCAAAGCCACAGGAGGGTATAAAAATTGGTATAACCTGCAATTTATTGAAAATGATGGGAGTCATGGTCAAAAAGAAGCTGTTGATCTGTCACGTGTGAATAGTCTCAGCATTGAGTCCGATTCAGAAGTCATGGATGCTGATGTACTTATAACAAAAGACATATCATTTGATGAAGCTAAACAAATAGAGATTGAAAACTGGAACAATAATAATGTTTTTGAAGAAGTTGAAGATACAGGCCAAAGATGTGTTTCCACCCGTTGGGTCTGTAATCTAAAAGAAACTGAGAACGGTATTGTGCCTAAAGCTAGACTTGTAGCCAGGGGTTTTGAAGAGTTCAATATCCAACAGTTGCAAAAAGATTCACCAACCTGTGCTTCTGAATCCCTGAGGTTATTGCTAGCAGTGATTAGCCAAAATCAGTGGAAGGTCCATTCTATGGACATTAAATCTGCCTTTTTGCAAGGCATGGAGTTATCAAGGGACATTCATGTTCACCCCCCCCCCCCAGAAGCAAACAGTAAAGGGGTGCTATGGAAACTTAAGAAATGTGTATATGGTCTTGCTGATGCATCACTTTATTGGTATAATAGAGTGAAAGAAATAATGCTGAGCACAAGTGGTAAAGTGTCACAAGTGGATCCTGCAGTCTTTTATTGGTTGGATGAACAATGCAAAGTTAAAGGTGTACTTGCATGTCATGTGGATGATTTTCTCTGGGCAGGTTCACAAAACTTTGTAACTGATGTGATTCCTCGACTGAAGTGTGCGTTCCGTGTGGGACGTGAGGAACATGATAATTTCTGCTATGTAGGAATGGACATTGCCACTGTAAATGGTGTAATTGAGATGAATCAGCAGGGCTATATTGACAACATGCAACCCATAAACATGCAGCCAGCACGTGCTATACAGAGAGATTCAGCTCTTAGTGAAACGGAAAGAGAGCAGCTGAGATCAAAAATAGGACAAATTCTTTGGGTTGCAAAACAAACTAGACCTGATGTTATGTTTGACGCTTGTATTTTGGCATCTATTCTGAAAAATGCTACTGTGCAGTCCATTCATGATGCAAATAAGGTGATTCGTAAACTTAAAGCAGGAAAGGTTACTCTGAAATTTCAACATTTGGGTAATAATGATGCTTTGAACTTGACTGTCTTCAGTGATGCCTCGCTGGGAAACTTGCCTGATGGAGGTACTCAAGGAGGGATATTGATCACTCTCATGGGGGAAAACGGGAAGTTTTCTCCTCTCTGTTGGCAATCTAAGAGGATCAGGCGTGTGGTGCGGAGCACCCTTGCGGGAGAGACACTCGCTATGTCGGATGGAATAGACAATGCTATTTTCCTTTCTACTCTTTTTTCGGAGCTCACTACTGGGACCACCAAATTAAATGCTCCCACGTTGGTCTGTGTGACTGACAATCACTCTCTTTATGATGCCCTTAAGTCCACTAAACAGGTCACAGAGAAGAGACTTCGGTTGGATATAAGCGGGATCAAGGAGCTCATTCAGAGTAAAACAATCAAAAAGGTGCTCTGGTCAGTGACAAAAGCCCAACTGGCTGACTGTCTGACGAAAAAGGGGGCATCATCCCTAGTGCTCTTGAAAGCACTATGTGAAGGACTGTGGAATCCACCCTAATTGGAATTCACCCTAATTGTTGTTTAAAAAAAAAAAAAAAAAAAAAAAAAAAAAAAAAAAAAAAAACACAGGCGAGAATGCTGATTGTATTTTGTTATTTTCTTGAATGTTTTTCAATTGCCTTTTCCCTTGTTGCACTTGGCTTTTGTTTTTCTTATTTTAAAGAAAGAAGAGGGAGATTGTTAACGTGTGTTGTTCTCCAATGAACACTTTACGACAGTTCTAAGTTTCCCTTTACGGCAATTCATGCTAGAGGCTGCGCAGTGGGGGCTGCTGGGAGAAGGGACGTTATGGAGGGAACTATGTTGACATGTCGGCTGCCTCAGTGTCTGAATAAAACTCAATATACTTAATATACGTTGTGTCTACTAAGTCTATATCAACATTAACCACTACGCTATCCACTCTGACACACCCTCGGCAGTTTGTGGACGTGGACCCCGACTTAAACAAGTTGAAAAACTTATTCGGGTGTTACCATTTAGTGGTCAATTGTATGGAATATGTACTGTACTGTACAATCTACTAATAATAGTTTCAATGAATCAATAAATCAATTGTGGATTTAATAGAGTATAAGCTTTCCTACAGTCCTCCTTTGTATATTGCTGTTAATTGGTTCACGACAGGGCTATAATTTCTGCAAAGTAGGAATCATTCATTGTTATGTATCAAACATTTTTGGAGAGCATTAAAATCTGTTGACTACCTTCCAAATACATTTTTCAACATAATGAGAGCCCTCTGGACATGAAATAACACCCTGTAGTCACCTTTAAACTCTTTTAATCCAAAACAGTAAGGCTGCCCACTAATAGCGTGTACCATTAGTGGGGATGTTCCAAGCGATTTAAAAAGACTGCGTGGGCAACTAAAAAGTGGTGCAGCGCACCTTATTTAAATGACGATTTTGCGTGTGTAAACTATACAGGGCATCACCATGGAGGCACTCTCAATGCCTGCACATTCATGTTATCTTGCTCCTACCCGTGGCTTTTGCTATGTTTTCAAACAAGCAGGAGACATGTACCACTTTTTATGGCTTTTTTTAGAAGGAATTGTGCAGTGCATCTACATTGACATCACTTTTTTTTTCTTTTTTTAACCGCTAAAGGTGCATGGTAGTCCTCCAAAATCGGTGATGAATGTTGATAAATCACATTGCATGCGCTGTATAATATATATGCATTCACTCCGGCATAGTGGGCATTTTACTGATCAGCATATATTTTTGCAAAAGAATGAAGACAGATAGGTGGGCGCGGCTACTGCTGCTGCCCACTGCTCCCCTCACCTCCCAGGGGGTGAACAAGGGGATGGGTCAAATGCAGAGGACAAATTTCACCACACCTAGTGTGTGTGACAATCATTGGTACTTTAACTTTATATGGTTTGCAGGCCTTATTCTGCTCACTTAAGAGACGCAATCCACTTTGCACATGTTTAGAAGATCAGCTTTGTGTGTCCTATGTACAGTAATCTATTTATTTGTATCTGCACCTTATTGCTTTTTTATCCTGCACTACCATGAGCTAACGCAACAAAATTTCGTTCTTATCTGTACTGTAAAGTTCAAATTTGAATGACAATAAAAAGGAAGTCTACCGGTAAGTCTAGTCTATTAAGTTTGCACGTCTCTTAGTACACTTTAGTAAATCAGGCCATAAGTCTCTTGTTTTAATGTTGGCATTTAAGCTAGCGCCAGTCAGTCCGTGGGTTTATCAAAGTGCAGTTAAACGGTAAACATCGAGAGTTTTACCGCGGTTATAATTAATACTGTTTATCGTTACATCCCTAATGTCAATAAATGACCACTTTTTCATTCTCTCCTTGTTAGTAAAAAGTTTAACACGTTTCTCTCTAATTATTGCTTGCTTCTCCGTCCGCTTTGCAGTTTCAGTAAATAAATAAATTCCAATACATTTTTAGCATTTATGCTGTAAATTAAAACTTTCTGCAAGGCACTCAACTCAAAATTATTGGAAAGTTTAACGGCACAAATGATTATTCTTGTTACAAGTTAGGCTCCCTTCTTCGTAAAGAGCTACAAATGTCTTGTGAATGCTGATACAGTAGATGCTATTAAAGCATGAAAACAGTGCCTGGCCGTCATGACTGGAAGCCAACCGGTCGTCTTAAAATGTGTATGATTTTTGGAGACAAATGCAAATTGTGTTTAGAGGGAAAGATTACCCTCATCTTCGGAGCTGTCGTCGTCGTTGCTACCATCGCTCTCCTTTTCATCCGAGTCGCTAGCGTACTTTGGCGTCTTGCTGATCATACCGTGTCTGCGCTTGTTTGACGTCTCTGCAAGCACACAAGAGGTGAGGCCACTTTCAGCATACTTGACTCGCAACTCTTCTTCGTTTTACCTTTAGATTTGTGACTAGAAGACCAGTTCCTGGACTTGTAGGTGGTCTTCAGTTCCTTTTTGAGGCTGTGTATTTCGTCAGTGCTCAGTCGCCGGAGCGTCACAACAGGCTTGGCGCCTTTTTTTAAGTTCTCAACCAGCGACCTCCTCTCCAGCAAAACGCGGGGTTCTTTCCAGTTGTCAACAATGGCAACGTCGCTCGGCAGTTGGGCGCCTTTATCCGCGCCGTCCCGCTTCACTTTGGGGATCACAAAGTTCTTCAGGCTCCTGGAATTTCCGCTCAGCAGGTATGCGGGGAATTCGCTCAGTTTGTTCTCGAGGGAAGACTGTTTAATTGCAGCCGGGACACTTTCACCCCCACTTTTCCCCTCTTTTTTATTTTGCGGGGATTGAGACGTGGACTTTTCTGTCCTTTCGCCGGAGTTCCTGCTCCCGTCCTGCCTTGTTTTGTGGTCCTGCTTGGGAGTCCCATCCAGAGACAGCTCACGTCTGTTATCCTTCGATGGTTTGTGTTTCTTTGCCTTGTCTTCCCTCTCTTTATGTCTGTCATCTTTCTCCTTTTCCTTGACTTTATCCCGGTTCCTCTCCTTCTCACGAATTTTGTCTTTTTCCTTATCCCGCTCCTTTTCCTTCGATCGATCTTTATCCCTATCTAGAACTTTCTCCCTGACTCGGTTTTTCTCTTTGTCCTTTTCTTTGTCTTTAACTCTCTCTTGGTCCTTTTCTTTGTCTTTAACTCTCTCTTGGTCCTTTTCTTTGTCTTTAACTCTCTCTTGGTCCTTTTCTTTTTCTTTAACTCTCTCTTGATCCTTCTCCCTGCCTCTATCTTTCTCCCTATCTCTCACCCTGTCTTTGTCCCTATTTCTGTCCTTTTCTTTATCGCCATCTTTTTCCCTAACTTTGTTTTTCTCCCTGTCTTTCATCTTATCTCTATCTTTTTCTCTTTCCCTATTCATGTCTCGATCTGTGTCCCTATCCTTGAATCTATCTTTCTCTTTTTGCCGATCCACATCTGTGTCTTTATCCCTATCCTTCATTTTATCCCGATCCAAGTCTCGGCCCTTATCCCTATCCTTGAGCCTCTCCCTTTCTTTCGGTCTTTCCTTATCCACATCCTTTTCTTTATCTTTATCAGTGTCGTTGTTATCTTTCGTTTTCTTCTTCTCACGGCCTTTGTCGTCATTATGAGTGGAGTTACGCTCCGCCTTGCTTAAGGTTTTTAAAGTTTCCGGTTGACTGTTGAGATTCTTGTCCTCTTTGTGCCGAGAATCGGAGTCTCTGTTCTGCTTCACCCTTGGCAAGACCCCACGTTTCTTGCTGCTGTCGTTTCTGCCGTCTGTTCTGTGTTTGGATTCCTGCTTCTGCTTCAAACGGATATCCAAATCGGATCTCTCTAAATCATCACTTGGCTCCTTCTTCATGGGTGGGCGCTGCCCGTCCACTTTCACTACGCCCGCTCCCGCGTTGAGGCGCAAGATGTGTTCGTCACACAGCTGCTTGGCGTCGAGGACCACCACTGGCTGTCTTATTCCTCGTCCGGCTTGCTGCAGATCGATACTGACCATCAACGCAGGACGAGTGGAACCGTTACTGGCAGCGTTCATCTTCTTGGGTGTCAACTGGCTGCTGGCGCTGTTGCCTCCTTGTCCATCCTCCGCTCCTGGCTCCTGAGGGTAGGAGTCTTGCTTGCGTTTCTTCAGCGGCTTGTCTTTAAAATAGAAAGACGGTAGTTAGCATATGGAATTAATACAAATGCATGTTTCAATGATAAAGTTATTTGGTTATCTTTAAATACTGGTAAAACCAAGTTTAGGATTTTTTGCAGTCGTAAGAAAAGTGTGGATGACTTTTACAGGAGTGTCATATTCGTTTTCATTGAGGGCCACATCGCAGAAGGCCACTTGTAACAGCGAATATATATGAATTTGCCTATGTTTACATTTTGCTTTATATTTATTATTTTACTTATTTTTTTGTCTGGTTTTGTATCATCCCGTGAGGTGTATATTACTTTTTTTTTTGTTTGGTTTGTACTTCATGAAGTTTTGCACTTGTTGTGTTTTTTTGTTTGTTTTCATTATATTTGGATGTATTTGTTTGGTTTGTATGCTATCCATTAAGTAAGAATACATATTATGTTGAAGGGGGCAGGAAAATATAAGATTTTCTTCATCCTGTTCCTTCTCAGGCATTGGTGTGTAAATGTGTGTTTAGTTGCTGAGGTATAATTGTCTATTGATCAAAGATGCACATCAATGAAGGAGATAAATAAAAAAATGAAATTAAATTAAATGCATTTGATATATATATATATATATATATTTTTTTAGGTACAATGTAAAAAAAAATATCTGTACATTTTACAGTAAAAAAAACTGGCAACTCTGTCACCAGAATGTTACTGCAAAATATAACAGTGTTTTTTTACGGTAAAAAATCTGGCAAATGAGCTGCCAGTTTTTTTTACCGTAAAAACAATGTGCTACTGTTTTTTTATTGACACCAACACACAGGAAAAACAACAACCCTAGATGTGTTTTACCTTAGATTAGAGGTTTTGTGTGGACCCCAGTAAGACTAGCTGACTGCCATGGCATCAGCTAATGGGGATCCTTTTCAAATAAACAAATAAAATAAACACATTTTTCGGTAAATGACTGTTAGCTCAGTTGACAGAATTTAACCATTAAAAACAGTATTATGCTGTAAAAAAATCCACTGTAAACTTTTCTGCAAAATCAATTGTCATTTTTACGCTGTACATTTTGATGGCGATCTTGCTTGAAAATCCAAAGCAAATATTTAAATATCTATTTTCATTTTGACAACAAAAAAAATAGTTTAGAAAGTATGATAATATAATATTTGTTGCAATGTTCAATAATCATTTAAGTTCAAAAGGTATGCAAGTTGAAGCAGTGCATATATATTTTTCTGTCAAAATGGAGAGAACGATTACATTTATTAGTGAGAAAAGATAAGGTACATTATTGACACATATTATTTCCAGACGTTCTCAGGCCACATAAAGTAATGCAGCGGGGCAGACCTGGCCGCTGGGCCGTGAGTTTGACATTTGTGCCTTATAATATGTCGAAGGTGTTGAGATTCAGAGAACAAAATAGATTAAGGGCCTGATCTATTAAGATCCAAATACCACACGCTAAACAGCATGTGCCAACTATAAAATTGTGTGTACAGTTAGTAAATGTTGAAAACAAGGGCACAGACTGTCCTATTTAAATAATAATTTTGTGTGTACTATCGGCATTATGTGCCCATGAAAACACTCATTTCCCTACACATGTTCAACCTGTGTGTAATGTTGTTGAAGAAGCCGCACACATCTATAATCTGTAACACACTTCCTGCAATATAGAATTACAATTTAGACAACAGAAACTATTTTTGCGCGCAAGGAGGCGATGGAGGATTACAACACTACAGCTCATTCATGCGTCTGGAATTATGCATATTGCCTAGTTTATTTTTTAATATAGGATCTGTATTATAATAGTAATGTTAGTATTATAATAATACAGATCCTATATGAAAAATCGAATGCCATAACAAATACACCAGCAGACACCATAACACATCAATTGAATTAGTTTTATTCAGCCCCATATATTGCTGAATAGACAAAATGTCTAATATTTTTTATTTATGACTGTCCAGCTGACACTGCAGCGGGATCCAGCTCCTTTCTCATAGCCATTTGTGTGTAACTGTGTCAGTTTGCACGTAACTTTAAAACGTGCTAAATAAAGATGCCAAAATAGCGTCCGCAGAACAGTTTCAGCATTGCTCAATCACATTGCGAGTGCTGAATAATTATACTTGCATCTCCTTCTCCCAGTATTGTGGGTATTCTGCTAATCATCATATATTCTACATGAAGACTTGCACTTTTTATTTTGCTCATTCAAGAGACCCTATCTTAATAGATCAGCTTTGCATATGCCATCAAGTTTGCATGTGTTTAAATACATGCAAACCTTTAGCAGATCAGTCCCTAGGTTTTTGGGTGTTACGAATTTAGAATTGATGAAAATGTGTCATGGAAATCACATATAAATTATACAAAGGTTAAATTATCAATATATAATATCAATATATTTCACTGGAGGTAAAATAATTGCTAATTTAAAAAAAACACTGTATATTTTGTATAATTGACTGATTGTTCCATATCTGACACTTTGCACTGAAGTGTGGAGTTACGGCTAGTGCCTGTAAAACATATTTTAATTTAATGTTCCTTTTGCAGAGGAGAGCTGTAAGAGTCATTAGTCGAAATGTACACAAGGAACCCACAAACCCGATATTTAAACTTTTTTTTAAATTTGATGGAGATGGATAGAGTACAGCATTCTAAGAATTATATATGTAGCACATAGAAAAAATATACAAAACAACATTCAAAAGAGATTTGTAAAAATAGAAAATAATTATAATCTGAAAGGAACAGAGATTTTGAAAAAATCTTGCTTTAGAACAGTGACAGTCAATCAAAGGTGTTAGTTTATGCACCAAACTTGACAGTGGCCGTAAACAAACTTGACAGTGGAACAAAACAATGTAAATCTCTTTCTGTATTTAAACAACTGTAAAAATCATGATTATGAAAATATATGACTTTGAGTGAGCTAATGGCTTTGTTTATTTCGTTGTATGTTATGAAATAGAAATATAGTCTTTGTAGTCTTCTGAGTTGAACAGTGAATGTTGTATTTAAGTGAATAGAGGGCAGGTATAAGTTTATACTTCTTTCTGCTCATTTACATTCATTTATTTTAATGCTGCGTCGATTGTTTTTATTTGATGTTAAGTAAATAAAACAAAAGAAAAAAGTACCTTTATCCTGGACTTCTTTCGACCATCTCTCACTGACGGACTCCCGCTCTGTCCTCTCGATCTCGGCTAGTGTGTCGATGTCAGCGTCATCCAGTACAATGGCGGCTGAGACGGCGCCACTCTCGTTGCTGTTTCCCTGCTGACAGTTCGGCGGCTCTTCGGCACCGAACTTGCACTCCGCATCCTGCTGCTCAGCGCTCTGCAACTCGTTTTTACTGTTTATCACATGTGCTTTGCTGTCCTCCTCTGTCCCAGGGGAATGCTCGGCGTACTCTTCCTTTTCTGCAGTCTTCACCCGGGACAGCTTTAAGGTCAGCCTCGCTGAGTCTTTCGCTGGAGATCTAACAATGTCGTACAAGGTGTTTTTGTCCACGTTCTCGGTGATAACTTTGCTCCTTTGCTTCTGCTTCTTTTTGCGCTCAGCAGAGGAAAGGTGCCTGTTGGGGGACGCGCCTGGAGGGACGTCGGCGGAAGGTGACTGCACGATGAGCAGAGGTCTTGACCCTACGGAGGAACCAAGAGAATGGAGACTCATTTGACATTATCATTTAAAAGCCAAATAAAATATTGTGATATATATCGTTATGGCAAGAGGCTGATATTGCAATATAGATTTCAGGCCTTATCACCAATCACTGGCACAAATTATGAAAACTGTGCCAATGACCATGAATGGAACTTATTGCGTCATAGCAGTAGCCTAGCAACGAAAGCGGTATACAGTGATCCCTCGCTACAACGCGGTTGTAGCGAGTTGTAGGTAAACAAAAAAACATGCACAGTAAATGAAAAAAAAAACTTCCTGTAAATTAAAAAACATTTAGTGTATTACATTTTGGAATAAGGCTGTATCATAACAAAATGTGGAAAAAGTGAAGCCCTGATGTACTGTATATCTCTTATCTAGTGTGTACTTGTTTCCGCAGACATACATTTGGCAGGTTCTTCGCCGTCGTCAGGGGAACACTCAGACTGTGGCGACTTGACTGGAAACAACGCCGCCATCATGGAGTGCTCATTGTCCTGTCAACCGCAAAAAGACATCAATTGGGAATTTTTCACGTTTGTCAGTCTCAATGTCAGCTGGAGTCCAATCGTTTTGTTTTTACCTCATTTCCAAGTCTGTGCGCGATATTCACATAGTCGTCATCCGAGCCGGGCTTGACGAGGTGATTGGACGGGTTACTTGATAGCGGTGCGGATACCTTACTGTGGAGATTTCGAATACTGCCTGCAACTGGAACACAAATTACATTATCAGTTATGTGGATTTCTATTTTTTCCTACGATTTTGAAGAGGCCTTTGTGTTGTGACCATACTTCTCAAATTCAATCCAAAGCTCAAAAACGGCAAACAAGTTGAGGTTGGATAGGAAGCGCCATGGGACCCACCTTGCTGTGTCTGCTGGTGCTGCGAGTAACTAGGTGGACTGTACTGCATGTAGTCAGCAGGACTCTGAGGAGTGTAAGGACTCGGTATGGGGCTGTTTGAATGCGGCTGCTGCGAGATGAACCGAGCTCCCGACCCGGACTGTTGCGAAGTGAAGCACCTGTGAAGGAGTAGGATGTCATTTTGCTTTGAAAAAATTAAATTAAATAAATACTAGGGATGTCCGATAACATCGGACTGCCGATATTATCGGCCGATAAATGCTTTAAAATGTAATATCGGAAATTATAAGTATCGGTTTCAAAAAGTTCCATTTATGACTTTTTAAAATGCCGCTGTGTACACGGACGTAGGGAGAAGTACAGGCCGCCATAAACCTTAAAGGCACTGCCTTTGCGTGCCGGCCCAATCACATAATATCTACGGCTTTTCACACACACAAGTGAATGCAAGGCCTACTTGGTCAACAGCCATACAGGTCACCCTGAGGCTGGCCGTATAAACAACTTTAACACTGTTACAAATATGCGCCACACTGTGAACCCACACCAAACAAGAATGACAAACACATTTCGGCAGAACATCCGCACCGTAACACAACATAAACACAACAGAAAAAATACCCAGAACCCCTTGCAGCACTAACTCTTCCGGGACGCTACAATATAACGGCAAAAAAGCCATTATCGGACATCTCTAATAAATACAGATGCAAATGTGATGCATTTTCTTTACTATCCTACCCAGAGGATCTTTGAGCAGCTACTGGAGTCTGCTGGTAGTTTGGCGTTGGACTCCTGTGCACTTGGTTTGGTGAAATCTTATACTGCGGCACGGCCGGTTGTTGTGTCACACCTGAAAAATAAACAATGATGGATAAAGTCACCATAGCTTTCGTGCTCAAAAAAACATCATCAATGAAGAAAACTAGACTAGAGGTAAATGGGTTATACTTGTATAGCGCTTTTCTACCTTAAGGTACTCAAAGCGCTTTGACAGTATTTCCACATTCACCCATTGATGACAGGAGCTGCCATGCAAAACCTTAACTCCGACCCCTCAGGAGCAAGGGTGAAGTGTCTTGCTCAAGGACACAACGGAAGTGACTAGGATGGCGGAAGCTGGGGATCGAACCAGGAACCCTCTGGTTGCTGGCACAGCTGATCTACCCACCAATCCACCTCCCCAACTGAGGTCTTTTAACATCTGCAGAGGTACAGCATAGGGGCCGTGAAATTTTTGGTAGATTTTTTAAAATATATAAGTTTTCATATTAATCCCTGCATTTTTTTCCACAAGCGTAAATGTCTTTAAACACACATTAAAACATTGAGGCAACTCACTGTCGTGTAGTTGAATGTGAATAAAAAATAACATACCATGACTCAGTAATTTTACTGTATTCATGTTAGCATTTAAGATTTGTGCTCTAGTGGCCAGCTAGCGATTGGCACGCTAGTTGTCAGCTAGCGATTGGCGCATTAGCTGTCAGCTGGCGATTGGCGTGCAAGCTGTCAGCACACGATCAGCGCGCTTGTGATTAACACGCCAGTTGTCAGCTAGTGATTAACGCACCAGTTGTCAGCTAGTGATTAACGCACCAGTTGTCAGCTTGCGATCAGCTCGCTAGTGGTCAGCTAGCGATTAATGCACCAGTTGTCAGCTAGTGATTAACGCACCAGTTGTTAGCAAGTGATTAGCGCACTAGTTGCCAGCTAGCGATTAGCACCCTAGTTGCCAGCTAGCTATTAGAGGCACAATACTTTTATTTAAATATCGTTCATATTGCACAATAACAAAGTACTTTTAGGAGCAGTTTATTGTCAAATACAAGCATAATTTCATGCAAGATTTACACAGCACCTTGCAAAAGTATTCACCCCACTTGAACTTTTCTGTGTTTTGTCACATTACAACCACAAACATAAATAGGTTTTATTGGAATTTTATTTGAAAGACCAACAATTTCAATTGTGAAGTTGAAAGAAATTGATACGTGACTCAAAACATTTTTTACAAATAAAAAAACTGAAAAGTGCGTTGTGCTAAAGTATTTTCTCTGAGTGCCAACCAATTCCAGAAGTTCCCTGATGATTGCTACTATCTAAACTCCGTCCACCTATGTTCAATCTCACATCAGTACAAATACAGCAGCTCTGTGACAGCCTCAGAGGTTGGTTGGGAGAATATTGGGGAGCAAGCAGCATCATGAAGTCCAAGGAACAAAGCAGACAGGTCAGGGATAAAGTTGTGGAGATGTTTAAAACAGGCATAGGCTATGAACATATTTCCCAAGCTTTAAACATCTCACGGAACACTGTTCAATTCATCATCCGGAAATGGAAAGAGTATGGAACAACTGTAAACCTAACAAGACAAGGCCGTCCACCTAATTTTACAGGCCGAACAAGAAGAGCACTGATCAGAGATGCAGCCAAGAGGCCCATAATGACTCTGGACTGACTGCAGAGATCCACAGCTCAGTTGGGGGAATCGGTCCGCAGGACAACTATTAGTCGTGCACTGCACAGATGTGGTCTTTATGGAAGAGTGGCAAGAAGAAAGCCATTGTTTAGAGAAACCAGAAGAAGTTTGCCAGAAGCCATGTTGGGGACACAGCAAACATGAAGAAGAATGTGCTTTGGTCAGACGAGATCAACATTTAACTTTTTAGCCAAAATGCAAACCCCTATGTGAGGTGGAGAACTAGCAGTGTGTGAAGTGAATCAGTGAAGTAAATTATATTTATATAGCGCTTTTCTCTGGTGACTCAAAGCGCTTTACATAGTGAAACCCATTATCTAAGTTACATTTAAACAGGTGTGGGTGGCACTGGGAGCAGGTGGGTAATGTATCTTGCCCAAGGACAGAGCAGCAGTGACTAGGATGGCGGAAGTGGGGATTGAACCTGGAACCCTTAAGTTGCTGGCACGACTGCTCTAACAACGGAGCCATGCCCCCCCCAGTGCACATCACTCTGAGCACACCATAACCACTGTCAAATATGGCAGTAGTAGCAGCAACTTGCTTCCCTTCAGCAGGGACAGGGAAGATGGTCAGGGCTGATGGGAAGATGGGTGGAGACAAATCCAGGGCAATTTTGGGAGAAACCCTGATGGAGTCTGCTAAAGACTTGAGACATCGGTGGAGGTTCCCCTTCCGGCAGGACAACGACCCTAAATTTAAAGCCAGGGCTACAATTGAATGGCTTAAAATAAAACATAGTCATGTGTTTGAATGTTCCAGTCAAAGTCCAGACCTAAACCCAATCAAAGATTTGAAAACTGCTGTTCACAAACGCTCTCCATTGAATCTGACTGAGTTTGAGCTGTTTGGCAAAGAAGAATGGCCAAACATTTCAGTCACTTGATGTGCAAAGCTGGTACCTTAAAAGACGTGCAGCTGTAATTGCACCAAAAGGTGGTTCCCACAAAGTATTGACTCAAGGTGGCTGAATACCTTTGGACAATACCCTTTTCACTTTTTTTATTTGTAAAAAAAAAAAGAAAAGTATAATGTTCTTTCAATTTCACATTTGTATGTACCACTTTGTGATAGTCTTTCATATAAAATTCCAATAAAATATATTTATCTTTGTAGTTGTAATGTGACAACATATGGTAAAGTTCAATGGGGTGGAATACATTTGCAAGGTGCTATAAGTAGGGGGTCCCTGCTCCTTCTATCCATCAGTTTGGGGGGTCCTTGGCCTGGAAAATGTTGAAAACCCCTGATGTAGGCAACATGCTTTAGGCTTCAGCTACAACTGATCAGAATTTTAGTCAGTTATGCTGAAAAACTTCAGATTTTAACTAGACAGCTAAATCTGAATATTAATTTTATAAGTTAGAGCCCAGACCTAAATCCCGTTAGGAGACCCAATTGCACAAATGATGCCTTCTCAAACTAACATATTTGGAGCATTTTTGCAAGGAAGAGTGGTCAAATATTGCCAAGTCAGAAGAATGCATACACTCTAAAATTTGAAGTATAATAATGATAAATGCTTCATTATAAACCAAATATGTCCTATCTTAAGTTTTAGTTAGTGTCCAATTAAAGTGTTTCAACAGAAACGTATAATTTAAGAACCAAAATTGCAGACATATGTGACTTTTGTTTGCATACAGTAGTTTGCTACAATAGACGGCCAAAGCAAGCATTGAAGTACAATCGCCTCAATTTGGTGTGCAGAATTTCAGCTTCCCTCCCCACATAATGTGCGACTGCGGAGCTGCATTGTCATACTTTTGTCTCGGAAGATCTTGGGGTTTCTGGAGAGCAACGCTTGCAGGAGCACTGGCATGTCACCCTCGGGCTCATCATTCCCCAAGTTGTCCTTCAGCTCTCTGAGAAAGCACACAAATAACGGAAAGCAAAGTCAAAATGCACTACAATAGACAACGTTCTTGAGCACCGCGCTTTTCTATTTTCAGCATTTCCATCTGCGAGAGCAACAAAATCTGGTGTGATGGCTTAAAAGATGTCCACCCCACCTGTAAATTTCACTTCACAAACCAATAATACACTTCTTATCATGCAAAATAAACTTGAATTATGTTCTAACACTATAATGTGTTTATGAGCACCAAACGTGAAACTAATTTGTCATTTCCCTTCTTTAAAGTACTAGGTTTTCATGACGTCATGAAGGGAAAAACCTCCTTCCTCATGGATAGGATAGTACCTCTGACCCACTAAATACATCTGACACCCACCGACCGCTGTTGTGAAAAAAGCCGGCTTTCCTACACATCTTAAAATCTCCCAACTATCCATCAATCTCCTAGACGTGGGAGCTGTGGGTTTGATCAGCAAATAGGCTAACCTAGCACGACGTTGTTATTAAAATGTATGTGTAATATTAGCCCTGTAGCTCACATAGTATGCTATTGGGTTGCGCGATATAGATGATATAAATCAGTGGTTCTCAAACTTTTTTCACCAAGTACCACCTCAGAAAACACTTGGTTCTCCAAGTGCCACCATAATGACCAACATTAAAATACAGTAGCATAGTAGGCCTAAATATTAAATAAAAACAAGGTAGAGGTTTTATTTACCGAGTGTATTTAATATTTATGGCAACTGTAACATTACACACAGTTTGAACAGTAACATCAGGGTTTCCCCTTA
Organism: Entelurus aequoreus; assembly: GCF_033978785.1. NCBI lineage: Eukaryota > Metazoa > Chordata > Actinopteri > Syngnathiformes > Syngnathidae > Entelurus > Entelurus aequoreus. The sequence goes on from NC_084732.1 coordinate 9,577,230, forward strand.
ATGTAATTGAATGTGGCGCGCTGCCACGGCATTTTTATTACCGCCACACTGAAAATAAGGGTAGCCCCCAGAATAAATCACACAAAGTCAGACGCTATTTTTAACTTTTATTACCAATCTTATGATAACAACCAACGGCACAAGTCCAACAGGTTTTACCTCCCATGAAAAAACGTTGCTTTCCCCGACACACAACAACACTTCCTCATTCTGCGCCAATCACCGTTTAGGTACGGACGGTGTGTTTGTAAACATGGGAAAAACTGACATCAAATCCAAACCACACGAACATAAAACATTAACAATATCTGGTTGTTACAAAGTCAGACGCTATTTTTAACTTTTATTACCAATCTTATGATAACAACCAACGGCACAAGTCCAACAGGTTTTACCTCCCATGAAAAAACGTTGCTTTCCCCGACACACAACAACACTTCCTCATTCTGCGCCAATCACCGTTTAGGTACGGACGGTGTGTTTGTAAACATGGGAAAAACTGACATCAAATCCAAACCACACGAACATAAAACATTAACAATATCTGGTTGTTACAAAGTCAGACGCTATTTTTAACTTTTATTACCAATCTTATGATAACAACCAATGGCACAAGTCCAACAGGTTTTACCTCCCATGAAAAAACGTTGCTTTCCCCGACACACAACAACACTTCCTCATTCTGCGCCAATCACCGTTTAGGTACGGACGGTGTGTTTGTAAACATGGGAAAAACTGACATCAAATCCAAACCACACGAACATAAAACATTAACAATATCTGGTCGTTACAGTATGAATTGATATATAAATAGCCTATTATTTGCGCACTATTGACAATCGCTGTACCAAAAACTTGACTACCGAAAAAAGACTTTGATCACCGAAAGCCACGCTACCAAAACCGGATTTTAACAAAACGCACTCCATTGTATGGAGCGTTGTCGGCATGTCTGCGATCATGTGGACGTGGTTATTGTATATATTGCAGACATACGCGCGCAGGCAGCCATCTACAAAATGTGCAAATATTAAGAGGACAGTGGCGGCTTTTAAAAAGAGAAAGTCCAACTAAAGCAGCAGCGCGAAGTAAGTGCAGCATCATGCTCGCTTCTGCCTCAATTTAGTCAGGGACATCGAGGGACACAAGTAGAGTCTCTGAACAAAAGTATATTCTATAATAACACCAGAAGAAGATGCTTGCTAGTTGTTTTTAATTTTAAAGAAGTCATTAAAAGTCTGTAAACACTTGAAAAAAATCTCAGCAAAGTACCTTGTACAATGTAAGTATACATTTTTTGAGCCTTTTTAAAGAAAATCATATCATCATAGCAAATTACTCGATGATGTCATTGTGACCACGACCACAACACGCCCCCAACGCCACAGGTCTCTTGGCAGTTTAGGGGGGACTCTGAGCACTTTTTGATTTAGTGATTCTTTGGCGTAACACTAGATGGAGCCCGCGTACCACAGTTTAAGAATCGGTGAAATAAATGATTTAAATTTTGCTACAAATTGAGATTTCATTATTGCCACGTCAATATTGCATATTACAAACGTATATAATATTGCACATTCTAGAAAATTTGACAGCAAGAAGCAAACAAAGGTGTCCTCAAAATGATGTGGTAGTGAGTGGCTACTGTCCCTCCACAGTGCAGCTTCTAAATCACTATTCCTCGCCCCCACGGCGGCAAATAGACTGTGTTTCTTACAAGACGAGGAAGAGCTAAACATGTGACGTTACGCACTGTAGGATACAAAAAAAAAGCATTGCTAACCGCTACAATGTAAATAGTCATGAAAATAAAGAAAACGCATGAGACGAATGAGAAGGCGTGTCCAAACTTTTGGCCTGTACTGTATATCGTTACAGCAAGAGGCTGCAATATAGATTTTAGTCCATATTATTGCCCATCCCTACTATGCTAGTGTTGCTAACGTATGTGTCCTTATTGTTACGTTGTTGTATGTAATATATGGCATCTATCACATCGGGCAAGCGCAGTTACATTTTATGTATGGATAAAGTGCACAACAGCGCTTCTTAGAGAGGAGACACTGTCTGAGACAGGCTTGTACAAACACAGCTCATTAGCATTAAAGCTACAGACACAAAACGGCTTACTAAAAGCCCTTTGAAACTGTCTAAATTCCAGCATCTAGGCAACACACTTCCAATACAGTGTTGAAAATACTATAAAAACGTGGAGTGGGAAAAAAACTCACATGTGTTCCGTGGACACCTGGTTGAGGCCGCGCGCCAGCTGAGTCACCAGACTGTCGTCCCGGCATACCAGCAAGCTGCTGACCTCTTCGGAGATCCTTCCATTGTACAGAAGGCTCTTGGCGGTGGTGGCAGGTAAAGGAGAGGGCAGCGGGAGTTGGTTTAACACTGCAACAAATAGAAATAAAATAGCATTGAAAAGTGAATATACTGGTACCTCAACTTAAGAGTATTTTGAAATGAGAGCTATCTCTCGGCTAATTGTTATGCTTTAGGTTGCAGGCAAAAATTTTAGTTACAAGCATCCCCGCCATTAGTTGGCATAGCGAATGTCACAGTGATAAGATCCACCCATAACATTAGCTTATAGCTGCTAGTCTGCACCATACTGAAGCAGAATGAGTCTAACATCAGTCAAGGATGTGAAAATATCTAAGAAGCAGACATTCATCCATGAAAATATGGAGACGCTGCTGATGGTGTGTTTGACAGCGAAGCAGCTGGAAGGAGACACCGTAGAAGTCCCCTCTCCAAGGTAAATGCTGTACATTATTATTAAATTTTTTCATAAAACTACTGTAGTTGTTTATAGTACATTCTATTGTATCATTTTTATGCAATATTTACGATCTAATAGTTTTTCTTTTTAAAGGCATGTTCCTTGTTAAAACTGTGCTGTTACGGGGGGCAAGCACCAAATAAATTGATTTAAATAAATTTCAATGGGAGACAAATGTTTTGAGTTCAGAGCTATGTCACAGAAACAAATAAGCTCGTAAGTTGGGGTACTAGTGAATTAGTAACTGCTGAGACACGAACAAGGGTTATGATTAACACCCTAAGAACCAGCGTCCTATGCAGTGGACATTTTTGTATTGCAGAAAAGGACTTAATTTTTCCGAAATTTGTAACTCTGACAAAAGTAATAGACAAAAACAAGTTCTGGGTATGTTAAATAAATCCTAAAATAACATATTGTCCTGAGAACCAGCGTCCTCTGCAGTGGACATTTGTTTTGGGGCTATTTATTTTGTCAGAGTTTAAAATTTCTAAAAATAAAAAAAAGAAGAGCCCCCAAAATGCCCACTACGGAGGATGCTAGTTCTCAGGGGTTGATAGACAAACCAATCACACCTATGGACAATTTAGAGTCATCAATTAACATGGATGTTTTGGGATGTAGAAGGAAGTACAGGTGGGGAGTGAATGGAACCCATTTCCTGTCTGTGAACCTTTGACATTCCGAAATTTCAAACTATAAGCCACTACTTTTTTCCTACGCTTTAAACCCTGCAGCTTATAAAAACGGTGCGGCTAATTTATGGCTTTTTCTTCGCTAACAACCATAATGTTTTGTATTCAACAAATAGTTTTCAACACCGACAGAGACACTGAAAAGGTGTGTTGTTGTTTGGGCTTTGGCAACATCTTTTGGACAAGTTGGCTCTCTGCAGGTGCTTTGGGTTGAAAATGTACTTCTTGTTTCGTGCCTTGAACTGGAAGTATATTTCGTGTTGTCTACTATTTTCTTCATGGCGTTTCTGCTCGAAAGGATTCTTCATTCATCACCCCAAGCATCATTTGTTAGTTTTACAATCTTACTAAAAAAATTCATAATTACTAAACGGTCCCATGTGTGATGTATTTAGGAATGTTTCAAATCATATTTGTACGTGCTATCGTAATGTAATCAAGCGAATATCCTTAGCATTAGCGAATATGCTAACACGTTTACAATTGTCCATGTTAGCATGATTAACTTACGATGGCATTTCTTTTTGTATTGTTTCAGTTTCGTAGAGTCACTAAAACGTCACCGTGGAGGTATTGAGTCTGTTTAGCTGATGGGAGAGCCAGCTAGTGGGTCCACGGCGATGACTTCTGTTTTGTTTGATCAGCCGTTTTACTGCCATGTGACAGGCACCATTTGGAAACAATTACATATGTAAATAAACATTTACAAAATCTTTCGTAGCCGTATATATTTGAGGCTTTTGGTCAGGTGCGGCTAATGTATGTAAAAATATTTATTTCTTATCAAATTTGGTAGGTGCGTTTTACATACCGGTGCGATCCCTAACCCGGAAAGTGTGGTGCTAACCAATTTGGACACTTTTTCAATGCATTTTGCGGATTATTTGGAAATACCAAGATGACGCCGGGATGCTGATGCACTTACGGTGGGTGAGGCTAGCGATTCCAGCGAGAGTCGTGATGGGAACATGAGGCATATTTTAATGCATATTTGTACGTGCTATCGTAATGTAATCAAGCGAGCATCCTTAGCATTAGCGAGTATGCTAACATGTTTACAATTGTCTGTGTTAGCAATATTAATTTATAATGGCATTTCTTTTTGCATTGTTTCAGTTTCGTAGATTCACTAAAACGTCACCATGGAGTTATTGAGTCTGTTTAGTTGATTGGAGAGCCAGCTAGTGGGTCCACGACGACGACTTCTGTTTTGTTTGATCAGCCGTTTTACTGCCATGTGACAGGCACCGTTTGGAAACCATTATGTATGTACAGCAGGGGTCCCCAAACTACGGCCCGCGGGCCGGATCCGGCCACCCAGCATCCAAAATCCGGCCCACGGGAAGTCCCAAGTTAAAAAAAAAGGTGTTTTAATTTTTTTTATTTTATTATTATTATTATTATTTTATTTATTTATTTATTTTATCTTTTCTTTCTAATCCATTTTATACCGCTTGTTACTCTCGGTGTCTCCTAGCCGCTCAGGCAAATCATATTGTCTAAAAATTAATTTTCCCATCGATAACGTGACAATGTTAAATGTTGATGAACATCAATGTTAATTGATGTTAAATGACAAAACGGATTAACTCGCTGGAATATAAAGACAATGTATAAATGTATATATATATATATATATATATATATATATATATATATATATATGTATATGTATATATATATATATGTGTGTATATATATATATATATATATATATATATATATATATATATATATATATATATATATATATATATATATATATATATATATATATATATATATATATATACACACATATATATATATATATATATTTATATATATGTCTTAATTAGATTATCCAAAAAATAGTGCTCGATACCGTGGTAGAGCGTAATATGTATGTGTGGGGAAAAAATCACAAGACTATTTCATCTCTACAGGCCTGTTTCATGAGGGGTTTTTGAAACAGGCCTGTAGAGATGAAATAGTCTTGTGATTTTTTTCCCCACACATACATATATATATATATGTATACATATACATATATATATATATATATACATACATATATATACATACATACATACATACATACATACATACATATATATATATATATATATATATATATATATATATATATATATATATATATACATACATACATATATATACATCTATATATGTATATATATATATGCATATATATATACATATGCATATATATATATATATATATGCATATATATATATATATGCATATATATATATACATATACATGTATATATATATATACATATACATATATATACATATATATATATATACATATATATATACATATATACATATATACATATATATATACATATATACATATATATATATATATATATATATATATATATATATATATATATATATATATATATATATATATATATATATATATATATATATATGTATGTATGTATGTATGTATGTATATATATATATATATATATATATATATATATATATATATATATATATATATATATATATAAATGATAAATGGGTTATACTTGTATAGCGCTTTTCTACCTTCAAGGTACTCAAAGCGCTTTGACAGTATTTCCACATTCACCCATTCACACACACATTCACACACTGATGGCGGGAGCTGCCATGCAAGGCGCTAACCAGCAGCCATCAGCAGCAAGGGTGAAGTGTCTTGCCCAAGGACACAACGGACGTGACTAGGATGGTAGAAGGTGGGGATTGAACCCCAGTAACCAGCAACCCTCCGGTTGCTGGCACGGCCACTCTACCAACTCTTCGCCACGCCCGGCCCCCGGCCAAATTTTTTTAACCCAATGTGGCCCCCGGGTCAAAAAGTTTGGGGACCACTGATGTACAGTCATGGTCAAAAGATTCGTAAAGAACATAATGTCATGACTGTCTTGAGTTTCCAATAATTGATCACATTTTCAGTAGACCCATAATAAATTCATAAAAGTTTCCAATAATTGATCACATTTTCAGTAGACCCATAATAAATTCATAAAAGAACCAAACTTCATGAATGTTTTTTGTGACCAACAAGTATGTGCTCCAATCACTCAAGAGTTGTAGAAATTGTAGAAATTATTGGAAACTCAATACAGCCATGTTCTTTACAAGTGTATGTACATTTTTGACCACGACTGTAAATAAACATTTACCAAATCTTTCGTACCCATAAACATTAGCGGCTTTTGGTCAGGTGCGGCTAATACTGTATATGTACAAATATGTATTTCTGATCAAATTTGGTGGGTGCGTTTTACATACTGGTGCGCTCCCTAAGCCGGAAAATGCGGTGCTAACCAATTTGGACACTTTTCAATGCATTTTGTGGATTATTTGGAAATACCAAGACGACGCCGGGATGCTGTTGCACTTACGGTGGGTGAGGCTAACGATTCCAGCGAGAGTCGTGATGGGAACATGAGGCATACATACTTTTTGCATTGTTTCAGTTTCACTAAAACGTCACAGTGGAGTTATTAAATCTGTTTAGCTGATTGGAGAGCCAGCTAGTGGGTCCACGACGATGACTTCTGTTTTGTTTGACCAGCCGTTTTACTGCCGTGTGACAGGCACTATTTGGAAACAATTACATTATGTAAATAAACATTGACAAAATCTTTCGTACCCGTATATATTTGCGGCTTTTGGTCCGGTGCGGCTAATGTATGTAAAAAATTGTATTTCCTATCAAATTTGGTGGGTGCATTTGAATACCGGTGCGCTCCCTAACCTAAAAGTTTGGTACTAACCAATTTGGACAATTTTTCAATGCATTTCGTGGATTATTTGGAAATACCAAGACGACGCCGGGATGCTGTTGCACTTACGGTCGGTGAGGCTAGCGATTCCAGCGAGAGTCGTGATGGGAACATGAGGCATACCGGTACATACCGTATTTTTCGGATTATAAATCGCACCGGCCGAAAATGCATAATAAAGAAGAAAAAAAACATATAAAAGTCGAACTGGAGTATAAATTGCATTTTTGGGGGAAATTTATTTGATAAAATCCAACACCAAGAATAGACATTTGAAAAGCAATTTAAAATAAATAAAGAATAGTGAACAACAGGCTGAATAAGTGTACGTTATATGAGGCATAAATAACCAACTGAGAACGTGCCTGGTATGTTAACGTAACATATTATGGTAAGAGTCATTCAAATAACTATAACATATAGAACATGCTATACGTTTACCAAACAATCGGTCACGCCTAATCGCTAAATCCCATGAAATCTTATACGTCTAGTCTCTTACGTGAATGAGCTAAATAATATTATTTAATATTTTACGGTAATGTGTTAAACATTTCACACATAGGTCGCTCCTGAGTATAAGTCGCACCCCTGGGCAAACTATGAAAAAAACTGCGCCTTATAGTCCGAAAAATACTGTACATACTTTTTGCATTGTTTCAGTTTCGTAGATTCACTAAAACGTCACCATGGAGGTATTGAGTCTGTTTAGCTGATAGGAGAGCCAGCTAGTGGGTCCACGGCGACGACTTCTGTTTTGTTTGATCAGCCGTTTTACTGCCGCGTGACAGGCACCATTTGGAAACAATTACCGTATATTACCAAATAAACGCCCTTGTGCAAATAACCGCCCATGTCCTAATAGCCGCCCGGGGTCTGACCCCATTTTGTGAATTAACCGCCTCTTCCTAATAACCGCCCATGTCCAAATAGCCGCCCATGGGCTGTTATTCGCATAATTTAGATTAAAATCATATTGATTTCATTAAGCCCAATTTATAAGCTAAAAGGAAAAGCAAAGGTGCAGTAATTCTGGTAATTACGGTAACAGCAGACTTTACGTGGGGATTCTGGGTAATCAACATATTGCAATGGGTCACCGCATATAGCGTAACACACACTCAACGACAACAACAAACCCACGAGGAAAAGTTTCAACATGGCAAGCAACAGTAGCAGTGAGTTGAATGAACAGGATACCGGTACACCACAACTGATGGACGGGAATACTTTAAGGGGGAAGAAGAACAGAAAGTTTGACTTAAAGTTCAAGCTAGCGGTTGTGAAGTCTGCGGAGCAGAATTCTGGTTTGGCAGCGGCCAGGCAGTTTAACGTTGACCCAAAACGTGTACGAGAATGGAAACAAAAAAAGGGAGAACTACTATCTCAGTCGGCAATCAATGGAAAACGGGCTCGCTTATCTGGTGGAGGTATGAAGAAAGTGAGCGACGAGCTTGATGCTAATTTGTGTCAGTGGATACATCACGTATGCTGCTTTATTTAAAACTTGGACTACTGTAGCCTTTATTTTATTTAAGTGACAGTATTATTGTTCTGTTTTGATGGTGGGTTTTATACATGAGTACTTCGTACCATAATTTTATTTTTCCCGGTAGGCTGCTTTATTTAAAAAGTTTATTTATTTTTAGTATTGGTATTCTATTTGACAATTGTTGCACTACTGCCATATTGAGGCCTTGTTGATCTCTTGTCTTTTGATAGCTACCTCATGTTGATCTCTTGTTTTTTTGTATGTATGTTTACAATAGCTTTTACATTTAAAGTTTTGTGTACGAAAAAAAAATACTGGACAGTGACAATTGTAACCAAATAATGGCCTGGTGCAGGCTGGTGCAAAAATAAATAAAAGCCTTGTGCAAATAACCGCCCATGTCCTAATAGCCGCCCGGGGTCTGACCGCATTTTGTGAAATAAACGCCCGGGCTACTATTTGGTAATATACGGTACATATGTAAATAAACATTTACAAAATCTTTCGTACACTTTTTCAATGCATTTTGTGGATTATTTGGAAATACCAAGACGACGCCGGGATGCTGTTGCACTTACGGTCGGTGAGGCTAGCGATTCCAGCGAGAGTCATGATGGGAACATGAGGCATACATACCGTATTTTTCGGATTATAAATCGCTCCGGAGTATAAATCACACCGGCCGAAGATGCATAATAAAGAAGAAAAAAAACATATATAAGTCGCACTGGAGTATAAGTCGCATTTTTGGGGGAAATTTATTTGATAAAATCCAACACCAAGAATAGACATTTGAAAGGCAATTTAAAATAAATAAAAAATAGTGAACAACAGGCTGAATAAGTGTACGTTATATGAGGCATAAATAACCAACTGAGAACGTGCCTGGTATGTTAACGTAACATATTATGGTAAGAGTCATTTAAATAACTATAACATATAGAACATGCTATACGTTTACCAAACAATCTGTCACTCCTAATCGCTAAATTCGATGAAATCTTAGACGTCTAGTCTCTTACGTGAATGAGCTAAATAATATTATTTGATATTTTACGTCAATGTGTTAATGATTTCACACATAAGTCGCTCCTGAGTATAAGTCGCACCCCTGGGCAAACTATGAAAAAAACTGCGACTTATAGTCCGAAAAATACTGTACATACTTTTTGCATTGTTTCAGTTTCGTAGATTCACTAAAACGTCACCATGGAGGTATTGAGTCTGTTTAGCTGATTGGAGAGCCAGCTAGTGGGTCCACGACGACGACTTCTGTTTTGTTTGATCAGCCGTTTTACTGCCGCGTGACAAGCACCATTTGGAAACAATGACATATGTAAATAAACATTTACAAAATCTTTCGTACACTTTTTGAATGCATTTTGTGGATTATTTGGAAATACCAAGACGACGCTGGGATGCTGTTGCACTTACGGTCGGTGAGGCTAGCGATTCCAGCGAGAGTCGTGATGGGAACATGAGGCATACATACCGTATTTTTCGGATTATAAATCGCTCCGGAGTATAAATCGCTCCGGAGTATAAATCGCTCCGGAGTATAAATCGCACCGGCCGAAAATGCATAATAAAAAAGAAAAAAAACTTATATAAGTCGCACTGGAGTATAAGTCGCATTTTTGGGGGAAATTTATTTGATAAAATCCAACTCCAAGAACAAACATTTGAAAAGCAATTTAAAATAAATAAAGAATAGTGAACAACAGGCTGAATAAGGATACGTTATATGACGCATAAATAACCAACTGAGAACGTGCCTGGCATGTTAACATATTATGGTAAGAGTCATTCAAATAACTATAACATATAGAACATGCTATACGTTTACCAAACAATCTGTCACTCCTAATCGCTAAATTTGATGAAATCTTATACGTCTAGTCTCTTAGGTGAATGAGCTATATAATATTATTTGATATTTTACGGTAATGTGTTAATCATTTCACACATAAATCGCTCCTGAGTATAAGTCGCACCCCTGGGCAAATTATGAAAAAAACTGCGACTTATAGTCCGAAAAATACGGTACATACTTTTTGCATTGTTTCAGTTTCGTAGATTCACTAAAACGTCACCATGGAGGTATTGAGTCTGTTTAGCTGATTGGAGAGCCAGCTAGTGGGTCCACGACGACGACTTCTGTTTTGTTTGATCATCCGTTTTACTGCCGCGTGACAGGCACCATTTGGAAACATTTACATATGTAAATAAACATTTACAAAATCTTTCGTACACTTTTTCAATGCATTTTGTGGATTATTTGGAAATACCAAGACGACGGCGGGATGCTGTTGCACTTACAGTCGGTGAGGCTAGCGATTCCAGCGAGAGTCATGATGGGAACATGAGGCATACATACCGTATTTTTCGGATTATAAATTGCTCCGGAGTTTAAATCACACCGGCCGAAAATGCATAATGAAGAAGAAAAAAAACATATATAAGTCGCACTGGAGTATAAATCACATTTTTTGGGGGAATTTATTTGATAAAATCCAACACCAAGAATAGACATTTGAAAGGCAATTTAAAAAAAATAAAAGAATAGTGAACAACAGGCTGAATAAGTGTACGTTATATGACGCATAAATAACCAACTGAGAACGTGCCTGGTATGTTAACGTAACATATTATGGTAAGAGTCATTCAAATAACTATAACATATAGAACATGCTATACGTTTACCAAACAATCTGTCACTCCTAATCGCTAAATCCCATGAAATCTTATACGTCTAGTCTCTTACGTGAATGAGCTAAATAATATTATTTGACATTTTACGGTAATGTGTTAATCATTTCACACATAAGTCGCTCCTGAGTATAAATCGCACCCCTGGGCAAACTATGAAAAAAACTGCGACTTATAGTCCGAAAAATACTGTACATACTTTTTGCATTGTTTCAGTTTCGTAGATTCACTAAAACGTCACCGTGGAGGTATTGAGTCCGTTTAGTTGACTGGAGAGCCAGCTATTGGGTCCACGGCGACGACTTCTGTTTTGTTTGATCAGCCGTTTTACTGCCGCGTGACAGGCACCATTTGGAAACAATTACATATGTAAATAAATATTTACAAAATCTTTCGTACACTTTTTCAATGCATTTTGTGGATTATTTGGAAATACCAAGACGACGGCGGGATGCTGTTGCACTTACAGTCGGTGAGGCTAGCGATTCCAGCGAGAGTCATGATGGGAACATGAGGCATACATACCGTATTTTTCGGATTATAAATCGCTCCGGAGTATAAATCGCACCGGCCGAAAATGCATAATAAAGAAGAAAAAAACATATATAAGTCGCACTGGAGTATAAATCACATTTTTGGGGGAAATTTATTTGATAAAATCCAACTCCAAGAACAGACATTTGAAAAGCAATTTAAAATAAATAAAGAATGGTGAACAACAGGCTGAATAAGTGTACGTTATATGAGGCATAAATAACCAACTGAGAACGTGCCTGGTATGTTAACGTAACATATTATGGTAAGAGTCATTCAAATAACTATAACATATAGAACATGCTATACGTTTACCAAACAATCTGTCACTCCTAATCGCTAAATTCGATGAAATCTTAAACGTCTAGTCTCTTAGGTGAATGAGCTATATAATATTATTTGATATTTTACGGTAATGTGTTAATCATTTCACACATAAATCGCTCCTGAGTATAAGTCGCACCCCTGGGCAAATTATGAAAAAAACTGCGACTTATAGTCCGAAAAATACGGTACATACTTTTTGCATTGTTTCAGTTTCGTAGATTCACTAAAACGTCACCGTGGAGGTATTGAGTCTGTTTAGCTGATTGGAGAGCCAGCTAGTGGGTCCACGACGACGACTTCTGTTTTGTTTGATCAGCCGTTTTACTGCCGCGTGACAGGCACCATTTGGAAACAATTACATATGTAAATAAATATTTACAAAATCTTTCGTACACTTTTTCAATGCATTTTGTGGATTATTTGGAAATACCAAGACGACGGCGGGATGCTGTTGCACTTACAGTCGGTGAGGCTAGCGATTCCAGCGAGAGTCATGATGGGAACATGAGGCATACATACCGTATTTTTCGGATTATAAATCGCTCCGGAGTATAAATCGCACCGGCCGAAAATGCATAATAAAGAAGAAAAAAACATATATAAGTCGCACTGGAGTATAAATCACATTTTTGGGGGAAATTTATTTGATAAAATCCAACTCCAAGAACAGACATTTGAAAAGCAATTTAAAATAAATAAAGAATAGTGAACAACAGGCTGAATAAGTGTACGTTATATGAGGCATAAATAACCAACTGAGAACGTGCCTGGTATGTTAACGTAACATATTATGGTAAGAGTCATTCAAATAACTATAACATATAGAACATGCTATACGTTTACCAAACAATCTGTCACTCCTAATCGCTAAATTCGATGAAATCTTAAACGTCTAGTCTCTTAGGTGAATGAGCTATATAATATTATTTGATATTTTACGGTAATGTGTTAATCATTTCACACATAAATCGCTCCTGAGTATAAGTCGCACCCCTGGGCAAATTATGAAAAAAACTGCGACTTATAGTCCGAAAAATACGGTACATACTTTTTGCATTGTTTCAGTTTCGTAGATTCACTAAAACGTCACCGTGGAGGTATTGAGTCTGTTTAGCTGATTGGAGAGCCAGCTAGTGGGTCCACGACGACGACTTCTGTTTTGTTTGATCAGCCGTTTTACTGCCGCGTGACAGGCACCATTTGGAAACAATGACATATGTAAATAAACATTTACAAAATCTTTCGTACACTTTTTCAATGCATTTTGTGGATTATTTGGAAATACCAAGACGACGCCGGGATGCTGTTGCACTTACGGTCGGTGAGGCTAGCGATTCCAGCGAGAGTCGTGATGGGAACATGAGGCATACTTACCGTATTTTTCGGATTATAAATCGCTCCGGAGTATAAATCGCACCGGCCGAAAATGCATAATAAAGAAAATAAAAACATATATAAGTTGCACTGGAGTATAAGTCGCATTTTTGGGGGAAATTTATTTGATAAAATCCAACACCAAGAACAAACATTTGAAAAGCAATTTAAAATAAATAAAGAATAGTGAACAACAGGCTGAATAAGTGTACGTTATATGAGGCATAAATAACCAACTGAGAACGTGCCTGGTATGTTAACGTAACATATTATGGTAAGAGTCATTCAAATAACTATAACATATAGAACATGCTATACGTTTACCAAACAATCTGTCACTCCTAATCGCTAAATCCCATGAAATCTTATACGTCTAGTCTCTTACGTGAATGAGCTAAATAATATTATTTGATATTTTACGGTAATGTGTTAATTATTTCACACATAAATCGCTCCTGAGTATAAGTCGCACCCCTGGCCAAACTATGAAAAAAACTGCGACTTATAGTCCGAAAAATACGGTACATACTTTTTGCATTGTTTCAGTTTCGTTGATTCACTAAAACGTCACCGTGGAGGTATTGAGTCTGTTTAGCTGATTGGAGAGCCAGCTAGTTGGTCCACGACGACGACTTCTGTTTTGTTTGATCAGCCGTTTTACTGCCGCGTGACAGGCACCATTTGGAAACAATGACATATGTAAATAAACATTTACAAAATCTTTCGTACACTTTTTCAATGCGTTTTGTGGATTATTTGGAAATACCAAGACGACGGCGGGATGCTGTTGCACTTACGGTCGGTGAGGCTAGCGATTCCAGCGAGAGTCGTGATGGGAACATGAGGCATATCACCATTCATGCTGAAGATGAGGTCAAAGGGTCGACTGGATGCGCAGGCTGCTCGATATCACCAAGGTCTTCACCCTATCCTCACATCTCCAAAATGCTGTGGAGTGCAACAAATTGGTTTTTTTTTAAAACAAAAAGGCAATACATGGGTTATTATCAATGTGGTTGAATACATTCCCATAGTGCTCCTCTTCAATTGTCATACTATTGCTGCTTTCCTGATGTACTGAATGAGGCCTTCTTAGCCAGCCTGCTTGGCAAGTTTCATGTCTGACCCAGAAGGTGCCACGACCATTCCATCCCCCCCTTCGTCTCCCTTTACCTGGCCACAAACACACAACCTTCCCTATCGCAAGCTCGCAGCGAACGCAGCTTATTTATATCCACCAAAAAAAGAGTCCCAACCCCTAGCTAGCTTTTTGTTAGCATGCTCCTACTTAGCTAGAGGGCTAACAACAAAACAACACAAAAAAAGGATGTCAATTCACCAAAAGCCAGTCTCGTTTCCCCGTCTTTTGTGCCCCAGCCGTCACGGCGTTCGGTCTGAAAATAGCCACATTTTCTCACCTTAACGCCAGCTGTCACGGTGTAATGGTTAGGTTATTACGACTGCTTGACGTGCAAGTAGCGTCAGAGCGTCCGGGAGAGTAAAGAAGTCCCGGGGTTAGCCGGCTAGCAACAACTGGAGATGTGGCTATGCTAGCGGGCTAACTGGAAGTTGTCTGCCCCTGGATCGGAACCAGCTAGCCGCCGCTAGCCGTGTCTTGTCTCGCCCCCCTTGCTCGGGAGTCGGATCCGTGCACCTCAACGTCGCGTCCGGACAAAGTCTCGCCGGGAGAGTAAGCATAATCATAAGAAAACAAAAAAAATAATAATAACCGCTAGGGAGGCAACGTTTGAAGGAGGGGGGGTGTACAAAAGCACAAGAGCCGTCACTAAATCACCGTTCGGAGCCTAACCCTCTTAGGCGATCACACAAGGCCGCCTGGTGCACACAATGAGGCGGCCTCCGCAAGGGGGCCGATGGAAGCGTTTCTTTTTACGTCGGATAAATGTGCCTTATTTACCTCGGGATGTGATGAGAAAGAAGTGGCTCCGGTGGTGGAGGAGGTGGACGAGGAGGAGGTGGACGAGGGGGAGGAGCGGTAGGATGGCAGCTGGTTGAAGGTGGAGAGGAGACTCTAGCTCCCTCTCCGTCCCGCCATCCGAACAGCTCCTCCAACAGGGGAACGACAGCCAACCCCCGCCGGACACACACACACACACGCACACACTCACACTGCGGGCCTTTTGTCTGGGTACCCCTCGGCTAATCTCGGATCTAAACAATGGGAACTTTACTGATTGACAACCCAGAATTCAGAATTCGACCAAAAAGATCAATACAGAGTTTGAAAAAACAAACCCAATCCATAACTCAACTGTAAACACCTGTAAGTCCAACTACCATAACAAGTAAAAAAAAATAAAAAGCAACTGGTGATGATAACCATAGAGCAGGGGTGTCAACGTCAAGGCCCTTGACTTTGTATTGACTATGAAATAAATCACTTACTAAATTTTACAGCCATTTAAAAAACAAAATAAAGATAATAATAATAAATAAAAAAGATGGCAGAACAAAAGTGTGGGAGGGGGGAAAGGGAACTTAAACTCAAATATATTTGAAAAATAAATACATTCTAAATCAGGGGTCACCAACCTTTTTGAAACCAAGAGCTACTTCTTGGGTACTGATTAATGCGAAGGGCTACCAGTTTGATACACACTTAAATAAATTGCCAGAAATAGCCAATTTGCTCAATTTACCTTTAACTCTGTTTTTATTAATAATTAATGATATTTACACTTAATTGAACGGTTTAAAAGAGGAGAAAACACGAAAAAAATGACAATTAATTTTGAAACATAGTTTATCTTCAATTTCGACTCTTTAAAATTCAAAATTCAACCGAAAAAAAGAAGAGAAAAACTAGCTAATTCGAATCTTTTAAAAAAATTTTTTTTTTTTTTTTTTTATGGAACATCATTAGTAATTTTTCCTGATTAAGATTGATTTTAGAATTTTGATGACATGTTTTAAAAAGGTTAAAATCTAATCTACACTTTTTTAGAATATATAACAAATTGGACCAAGCTATATTTCTAACAAAGACAAATGATTATTTCTTCTAGATTCTCCAGAACAAAAATGTTAAAATAAATTCAAAATACTTTGAAATAAGATTTAAATGTGATTCTACAGATTTTCTAGATTTGCCAGAATATTTTTTTTTGAATTTTAATCATAATAAGTTTGAAGAAATATTCCACAAATATTCTTCGTCGAAAAAACAGAAGCTAAAATTAAGAATTAAATTAAAATGTATTTATTATTCTTTACAATAAAAACAATACATTTACCTGAACATTGATTTAAATTGTCAGGAAAGAAGAGGAAGGAAATTAAAAGGTAAAAAGGTATATGTGTTTAAAAATCCTAAAATAATTTTTAAGGTTGTATTTTTTTCTCTAAAATTGTCTTTCTGAAAGTTATAAGAAGCAAAGTAAAAAAAATAATGACTTAAACCAAGTCTTTAAAATATTTTCTTGGATTTTCAAATTCTATTTGAGTTTTGTCTCTCTTAGTAGTAAAAATGTCGGGCAAAGCGAGACCAGCTTGCTAGTAAATAAATAAAATTTAAAAAATAGAGGCAGCTCACTGGTAAGGGTTGCTATTTGAGCTATTTTTAGAACAGGCCAGCGGGCTACTCATCTGGTCCTTACGGGCTACCTGGTGCCCGCGGGCACCGCGTTGGTGACCCCTGTTCTAAATCATTTTAAGTAAATATGTTTTAGGTTGATTGGCAACATTAATGAGTGTGAATGTTGTCTGTCTATCTGTGTTGGCCCTGTGATGAGGTGGCGACTTGTCCAGGGTGTACACCGCCTTCCGCCCGAATGCAGCTGAGATAGGCTCCAGCACCCCCCGCGACCTCAAAAAGGGACAAGCGGTAGAAAATGGATGGATGGATGTTTAAATAAGCCGTGCTAAGAATATTGTACACTAAAACACATACAAATATTTTGATATTAATAATTAATTAATCATTATTTTAATTATAATATATAATCATTCTAATGGGAATTTGATTGTTTTAAATTGTTTTTCGAAACAAAAATAATAAAACATGCAAAACTTACATTCTTTAAAGTCGGCTAAATAAAAATGTGTCAAAACAAAAGAGTGAAAAAAGGAAAATGCAAATAATTAAATACATTAAACATATTTTGAGATAATAAATAAATTGTAAATTATTTTAAATAAATACCTTTCATATAAGGCTTAATTGCCGCCATTAGAATAAAATGAAAATATTTTTAATAAAGCAGTAATAATGACAATAATGTTCAATACAGTATTAGAAAGTCATTAGAATATTTGCAAAGTAAATTAACAATTTGGGTTGTCAAAGTCGAGGCTGGGTATCCTTTGGCTAATCTCGGATCTAAACAATGGGAACTTTACTGACTGACAACCCAGAATTCAGAATTTGACCAAAAAGATCAATACAGAGTTTGAAAAAACAAACCCAATCCATAACTCACCTGTAAACACCTGTAAGTCCAACTACCGTAACAAGTAAAAAATTAAAAAATAATAAAAAGCAACTGGTGATGATAACCATAGAGCAGGGGTGTCAAAGTCAAGGCCCTTGACTTTGTATTGACTATGAAATAAATCACTTACTAAATTTTACAGCCATTTAAAAAAAATAAAAAAAAATAATTTTAAAAAAGATGTCAGAACAAAAGTGTGGGAGGGGGAAAAATGAACTAAATTAAAGACATAAAATATATTTGAAAAATAAATAAATTCTAAATAATTTTAAATGAATATGTTTAAATAAGCCCTGATAAGAATATTGTACATTAAAACTGCTATCCATCCATCCATCCATCCATCTTCCTTATCCGAGGTCGGGTCGCGGGGGCAGCAGCCTAAGCAGGGAAGCCCAGACTTCCCTCTCCCCAGCCACTTCGTCCAGCTCTTCCCGGGGGATCCCGAGGCGTTCCCAGGCCAGCCGGGAGAGATAGTCTTCCCAACATGTCCTGGGTCTTCCCCGTGGCCTCCTACCGGTCGGACGTGCCCTAAACACATACAAATATTTTCAATCATTTGATGTTTACTTATATAGCCCTAAATCACGAGTGTCTCAAAGGGCTGCACAAGCCACAACGACATCCTCGGCTCAGATCCCACATCAGGGCAAGAAAAAACTCAACCCAATGGGATAACAATGAGAAACCTTGGAGGGGACCGCAGATGTGAGGACCCCCAACCCTGGGCGACCGGTGCAATGGACGTCGAGTGGATCTAGCATAATAGTGTGAGAGTCCAGTCCATAGTGGATCTAACATAATGTGAGAGTCCAGTCCATAGTGGGGCCAGCGGGAGATCATCTTGATATGAATAATTACTTAATCATTATTTTAATTATAATATAGAATCAGTCTAATGGGAATTTGATTGTTTTAAATTGTTTTTCGAAACAAAAATAATACAACATGCAAAACTTACATTCTTTAAAGTCGGCCAGATAAAAATGTGTCAAAACAAAAGAGTGAATAAGGAAAATGCAACTAAATTAAATACATGAAACTAGGGATGTCCGATAATGGCTTTTTGCCGATATCCGATATTCCGATATTGTCCAACTCTTTAATTACCGATACCGATATCAACCGATACCGATATCAACCGATATATGCAGTCGTGGAATTAACACATTATTATGCCTAATTTGGACAACCAGGTATGGTGAAGATAAGGTACTTTTTAAAAAAATTAATCAAATAAGATAAATAAATTAAAAACATTTTCTTGAATAAAAAAGAAAGTACAACAATATTAAAACAGTTATATAGAAACTAGTAATGAATGAAAATTAGTAAAATTAACTGTTAAAGGTTAGTACTATTAGTGGACCAGCAGCACGCACAATCATGTGTGCTTATGGACTGTATCCCTTGCAGACTGTATTGATATATATTGATATATAATGTAGGAACCAGAATATTATTAACAGAAAGAAACAACCCTTTTGTGTGAATGAGTGTAAATGGGGGAGGGAGGTTTTTTGGGTTGGTGCCCTAATTGTAAGTGTATCTTGTGTTTTTTATGTTGATTTAATAAAAATAAAAAAAATAAAAATAACCGATACCGATAATAAAAAAACCGATACCGATAATTTCCGATATTACATTTTAACGCATATATCGGCCGATAACATCGGCAGGCCGATATTATCGGACATCTCTATATGAAACATATTTTGGAATAGTAAATAAATTGTAAATTATTTTGAATAAATACCTTTTATATAAGGCTTCATTGCCACCATTAGAATAAAATGAAAATATTTTTAATAAACAGTAATAATGACAATAATGTTCAATACAATATCAGAAAGTAATTAGAATATTTGCAAACTAAATTAACAATTTGGGTTGTCAAAGTCAAGGCTAGGTATCCCTCAGCTAATCTCGGATCCAAACAATGGGAACTTTACTGATTGACAACCCAGAATTCGACCAAAAAGATCAATACAAATTTTGAAAAAACAAACCCAATCCATAACTGGCCTGTAAACACCTGTAAGTCCAACTACCATAACAAGTAAAAAGAACTGGTGATGATAACCGTAGAGCAGGGGTGTCAAAGTCAAGGCCCGCGGGCCGGATCGATTCAAATTGTCCAATAATTGATTAAAAAAAATAGTAATGAAATTCAAATGAATTAAAATGTTCTTTTTTATGAAAAGATTTTTAAAATAATACTTCTCTTTTACTCTGATTGAAAATCGATTCATAATTGTCAAAAAACAGCAAATTCTGTTGAGGTCAAACAAGATGAAAACGAAAATTTTTGCTTATTTTTAGTCGAATTCTGATAAAAGCAGGTGTGTTTTTAGCAAGGTTTTAGATCTCTCCTTAATGTAGACTTCTGTTTTGTTTGGGTGCAGTTCCACTTTTCTCCAGACAGAGGTGCTACAGGACAGTGTTTTTTGAGTGTAATTAAAGCGTTGACGTGCCGCAGACAAAAAAAAAAACAGGTGAAATGTGTTTGTATTTGTATGATGTGTTTGCAGGCATAACACATTAAAACAGCGTTGAGAACTTTTTGAATTAGGTCCTGACGTTGAGCAACTCAAACCTAACTTTAAAACTTAGGTGTCGAAGTCAAGGCCCGTGGGCCACAATGAATTATCTATGATTTTTTTTTTTTTTTAAATATATATATTTTATTGAATTTTACAGTTAAAATCACATTTGACAATCATACTTTGCTCACTCAGACCCTTCACACATCCCCTCATCCACACCCACATGCACACTTGAGGAGAGAGGCGCACTTGGGCTTTAACAACTCAAGGTTTACAGTATAGACATTATTAGAAAAAGTACCCAGATATTGTATATATCCATCCATCCTACACTGGCTCAGGATCAGCAGACGATCCAGACGATAGCAAGACGGATGAATATTCAAGGATCCTCAGGAAGTGATCACGAGGTCACCTCTTGGGGGACCTCTCCACTGTTCACACTTTAAAAAGAAGAAGAAAATCACATTTTCGTGGCTTGACCAGATGCAAAAAAAATTAAAAATATAAATAAATAAATAAAAATAAATCACAAAAAAAAAAAAGGAAACTGTGACAAAACCATGTCAAAATAGACATAAAAAAGCAATGGTAGTGTGGGAACAATACAAAAAATAATAACAATAATAAAAAAGGAATACAACTACAAAAATATATATTTGATTAGTATTAGAACTGGCCCGCAGGCCACAGCCGCCTGCTGCTGTCTTGCACGCACCAATACTCCATCAGTGTTGCCGCTAGGAATTTTAAAAAATGGTGTCCCAGGGACCCCATCAAGTCATAAAAATGGGGTCCCATTTTTGGGGTCCCACTTTTTTGTAACTCTTTTGAAAACAAATGGTAAATGTATGCATTATCCTGTTATATCTCACATTCTATATTGTGTTTTGGAAAAATATTGTCATAAACGTTACTTGTATCATTAAAAAATAGTAATACAGTAAATAAACAGTCACTTTCTTTTTTCCTATATATTATATATATTATCATATATATTCCCATATATACTGTAACTTTTGTCTGGGTACCCCTTGGCTAATCTCGGATCTAAACAATGGGAACTTTACTGATTGACAACCCAGAATCCGACCAAAAAGATCAGTACAAATTTTCAAAAAACAACTCACCCGTAAACACCTGTAAGTCGAACTACCATAACAAGTAAAAAAAAAAAAAGGAACTGGTGATGATAACCGTAGAGCAGGGGTGTCAAAGTAAAGTCAATGAATTATCTATGGATTATAGTTGATTAGTATTAGACCCGGCCCGCAGGCCACAGCCGCCTGCTGCTGTTTTGCACGCACCAATACTCCACAGTGTTGGCGCTGGGAATTTTAGAAATGGGGTCCCCCATCAAGTCATAAAAATGGGGTCCCACTGTACATTTTTGGGGTCCCACATTTTTGTAACTGTTTTGAAAACAAATGATAAATGTATGCATTATCCTGTTATATCTCACATTTTATATTGTGTTTTGGAAAAAGGTTGTCATAAACGTTACTTAATTCATTAAAAAAAAAAATACAAAAGAAAACACATTTTTATGCATATGTAAATGTATTCAGTTATAAACATTCATTCCCTTTTTTTGTTCCTTCATGGATCTAAACTTTACCGCCGCCGGTATTTCCTTCTATATTTTCATTGTAATGTTTTCAGAATGTGTTTGTTCTATTTTAGCCAAAGTAAGACAAAGACAACAATCTGAAGTTGTCTTTATTATTTTAGTTTTAATGCCATGATTTTAATAGTCGGGCCCGCGTGTGCACAGATTTTCCTCCATGCGGCCCCTGAGTTAAAACGGGTTTGACACCCCTGCCGTAGAGTTACAATACATTGTTGCGTCTGACCGGTCTTCCTCTCAGGGAATTAAAGTCACTGGTCAATCCCAAGTTCTTTCAGATGACATATATGTTGAGTAAGAAGGACCATCAAGACAGAATAGGAATATTATCAAGTTTTACTAAAGCTTTAGGAGACCAGTCCTACAGTCCGTTAATAGCGGCATCTAGAGGCGGTCTGAAAGCCAAACGGAAAGAGACAACTTATTGAATACGAAGATAGCCCCCACCCTGCCCAGAAAGGAATACAGCCTCATTGTTCTAATACTGATAAGGTAAAAAGGGAGTATGCTATACTCCCACATTCCAACCCCTTCAAGGTAAAGCACAGAGTTTACTTGGGGACATAAGATACAAGCAAAAATAGTACACATGGGAAAATATTAGCTGCTTTAAACATGACTATGAATAAAGAAAGAACTCTTAAAAATATATGCATTCTCCACAACATTTATAGACAGAAACTGTCACATCCGACACAACACGATTCCAGTCAAACCGATTCTCGCGATATATATTATTTAGTCAAATATATTTTTTAATACAACCTTTTCAAAACAGGTTGCAGGTTACAAAATCACACACTGGCTGCTGACATGACGTATACCCTTAGCCCAGGGATCAGCAACCCGCGGCTCTAGAGCTACATGCGGCTCTATAGCGCCGCCCTAGTGGCTCCCTAGACTTCTTTCAGAGATGTGTGAAAATGGAAAAAGATGAAGAAAGAAAAAGATTTTTGGTTTTTATATATTTTCTGTAGGAGAACAAACATGACACAAACCTCCGTAATTGTTAGAAACCCCACTGTTTATGTTATACATGCTTCACTGCTGAGAGTATTTGACGAGCACCGTTTTGTCCTACTAATTTCAGCGATCCTTGAACTCATCGTGGTTTGTTTACATGTACAACTTTCTCCGATGCCGCCACAGAAAGACGTGTTTTATGCCACTCCTTCTTTGTCTCATTTTGTCCACCAAACGTTTTATGCTGTGCGCGAATGCACACAGGTGAGCTTTGTTGATGTTATTGATTTGCTGGAGTGCTTATCAGGCATATTTGGTCAATCCATGACTGCAAGCTAATTGACGCTAACATGCTATTTAGGCTGGCTGTATGTACATATTGCATCATTATGCCTCATTTGTAGCTATATTTGAGCTCATTTAATTTCCTTTACTTATGTCCTCTGTGTATTTAATTTATGCTTGCATGTCTCATGACACATTACCTGTATGTAATATTGGCTGCATATCTGAAGTTGTTTGTGTGCCATGTTGTTCCAGACCACAGCAAACGTTACCCAGCTTGCCAAATATAGTAATAAATCCATTAATAGAAGACTTTAACTTGGACACACAGATCTATACCTTTGGCTATTCTGAGCCAGTCATTTCCAGAAGTTATCTCATCCTGTGAGAAGCCAATGTTGCAAAAATGTGTAGAATAAATATTAAAATACAACATTTCTGTCAACGAAGATTTGCGTCAGCCTTTGATAGTAGGCTAATATAGCTCATATAGATACTTACATCATGTGTTGCCTTCATTATAACACTTATATAAGGCTTTTCATTTTTTGCGGCTCTGGACAGATTTTTTATTTTAGTTTTTGGTCCAATATGGCATAAAACGTATGTTTTTCAAAAATATTTCCAAGAACATTTTGATTTAATTTCTTTTCATTTCAAATTATATACATTTTTGGAAATTATGAACGAGTTTGAATCGGAATAAATGAGAATAGTGATAGATGTGAATAAAAAAAATGTCAGTACCCCTAAAAAACATAAACTACATTGCATTTATAGAGAGTGGAACTCAAATGTAACTGTCACATTCTCGAGTCAAACTGATTCTCGCAATATCCATTCATCCATTTTCTACCGCTTGTCCCTTTTTGATAAAAATGTTTTCATTAAAGCTTTTCAAAACAGGTTACATGTTACAATGGGAGCCGGTTTGACAGTAATTGGACCCCAAAGCAGAGACTCAGGCAAAAGTCAATACAAAATGTTTTATTAACAAAAGAGAGTACGCAGGTGTGAAAACACTCCAAAAACTAGGTCCAAAAGATGAACAAAAAGCGATGGCAAACCAAAACTTTGCCGTAAAAAAAGAAGTTTGAGAAAAACAAGGTACGAAAAAGGTGAAAAGCCAGTGAACAAAATCTGGGGAAAAGGTCAAGTTAAAACT
This sequence comes from Entelurus aequoreus, assembly GCF_033978785.1. Lineage (NCBI taxonomy): Eukaryota > Metazoa > Chordata > Actinopteri > Syngnathiformes > Syngnathidae > Entelurus > Entelurus aequoreus. The sequence continues at coordinate 9,601,981 of NC_084732.1, forward strand.
CACTTGACAAGACAGGCAAAGGGTCAATAGGTCAACAAGGACTAGGGACATAGAACTCAGCCACTAGACGGGCATGGCGGAGGAACAATCTAGTGACCAGTGTTGAAACAGAAGGCTTATGAAGGCCTGATTGCAGAGTGTGGGATAGTGGCTCTGCCCCAGGAACACCAAATATGGGCTCTGCAGTTTCTCTGACAAGGCATGCTGAATAAAGAAGCTTGTGTCATAACGGGGACTGTGGTGCAGTTTCCTGCGTGGGTTGCTTTCCCGAGATGCAAACGGACTGACGCAAACATGGCGTGGAGGTAAAAACATGATTTTATTCTACACTATCAAAACTCAAAAAAAGGTACAAACAAAAGGCGCTCACAGCGGAGGTAACAAACTTGACTAGGAAAACAAAAGGCGCGCACAATGGCGGAGAACTATGAACATTAAACAAACAAAAACTTACGTGACAAGGAACTGTGAACATGGCATGAATGTGTGATGTCGCCAGGACGAACAACAGAAACAGAAAAGCCTATATAGTGACATGATAAGTGAAAACAGGTGCGTGACATGACTGTGAAAACGTGAGACAGGTGTGTGTGAGTCCAAACGTGGAACAGGTGAAACTAATGGTTGCTATGGTGACAAACAAAACCAGGAAGTGAAACCAGGAACTAAGGAAGTGTCCAAAAAACAAAACAGCACATGGCCAAACAAAAACATGAACACAGACATGACAGAACCCCCCCCTTACGGACAGATCCCAGATGTCCAAAAACAAAAAACAGGATCAAGAGTCATGGGAGGGGGGGGAGGGGGACATGGCGGTGGGTCGCCAGACCAGGTGTCCCCGAATCCACCGGGGCAGAGTCAGGTGGCGGCGGCGGGTAGACCGCCGCTGAACCTGACGAGGTGGGCGACCTGGGAATGGCCACATTCGTGGCAGACGAGGAGGTCGGCGCACCTGGCGTGGCGGACGCCCATGGAAAGGCCACATCCTTGGCCGACGAGGAGGTGGGCGCGTTGTCGTGGCAGGCGGCGAAGCTTGGCGTGGTGCGTCAGGCGGCGAAGCTTGGCGTGGCGGGTCTTGACGAGGGTCTTGGTCTTGGCATGGGTCTTGGTCTTGGTCTTGGCGAGGGTCTGGGTCTTGGTCTTGGACTTGGTCTTGGCGTGGTTGGTCTTGGTCTTGGACTTGGCGTGGTTGGTCTTGGTCTTGGACTCGGCGTGGTTGGTCTTGGTCTTGGCGTAGTTGGTCTTGGACTTGGTCTTGGTCTTGGACTTGGCGTGGTTGGTCTTGGCGTGGCGGTGCTTGGACTTGGTCTTGGTCTTGGTCACTTGGCGGGTCTTGGTCTTGGTCACTTGGCGGGTCTTGGTCTTGGTCACTTGGCGGGTCTTGGTCTTGGTCACTTGGCGGTTCTTGGTCTTGGTCCCTTGGCGGTTCTTGGTCTTGGTCCCTTGGCGGTTCTTGGTCTTGGTCCCTTGGCGGTTCTTGGTCTTGGTCCCTTGGCGGTTCTTGGTCTTGGTCCCTTGGCGGGTCTTGGTCTTGGTCACTTGGCGGGTCTTGGTCTTGGTCACTTGGCGGGTCTTGGTCTTGGCTTTGGTCTTGGCGTGGGGCAGCCACGGGCGGCACTTGGCGGCGTGGGGCAGCCACGGGCGGCACTTGGCGGCGTGGGGCAGCCACGGGCGGCACTTGGCGGCGTGGGGCAGCCACGGGCGGCACTTGGCGGCGTGGGGCAGCCACGGGCGGCACTTGGCGGCGTGGGGCTGCGACGGGCGGCACTTGGCGGCGTGGGGCTGCGACGGGCGGCACTTGGCGGCGTGGGGCTGCGACGGGCGGCACTTGGCGGCGTGGAGCAGGTACTGGCGGCGCTTGGCGTGGAGCAGGTACTGGCGGCGCTTGGCGTGGAGCAGGTACTGGCGGCGCTTGGCGTGGAGCAGGTACTGGCGGCGCTTGGCGTGGAGCAGGTACTGGCGGCGCTTGGCGTGGAGCAGGTACTGGTGGCGCTTGCCCAAGCGCCGCCTGGCGTGGAGCAGGTACTGGTGGCGCTTGGCGTGGAGCAGGTACTGGTGGCGCTTGGCGTGGAGCAGGTACTGGTGGCTGTGGCTTGGCAGGTCGAAAGACAGGTGGTGGGGTTCGTGCTGGAGGCTGTGTCTTGGCGTGACGAAAGACTGGTGGTGGGGGTCGTGCTGGTGGCTGTGGCTTGGCAGGTCGAAAGACAGGTGGTTGTGGTCGTGCTGGAGGCTGTGGCTTGGCAGGTCGAAAGACAGGTGGTGGGGGTCGTGCTGGAGGCTGTGGCTTGGCGTGACGAAAGACTGGTGGTGGGGGTCGTGCTGGTGGCTGTGGCTTGGCAGGTCGAAAGGCAGGTGGTGGTGGTCGTGCTGGAGGCTGTGGCTTGGCATGGCGAAGCTGACCCACCCCACCTGAACAATTCCCAGCCCTAGCCCCCCCCTCAAGGAGCGGATCCCAGACGCGCTCCCCGCGGTCTGGAACCGTCTTTTGGGGTGGGTGGAGGGAGGCCGGAAGGAGGGTAAAATCCTCCCCTATAAATTGTCCAAAATGTCTTTCTTTTTGTACCTGGGATCTTGTGGGTGAAAAAAAAATTTTTTGTGACTTGGGCGTGCCTTGAGTCCTGGGGGGCGGGGCATGAAATCTGGGTGACTGTGAGGGACTTGCTCTAATGTCCAAAATCATGTTCTGATAATGTTTGATCATAGAAACAGAGTCCTTTGTTGAGGGCAGGTGATCGAAAGTAAAAGAGTTCAAAGAAAAAAAATCTTTAGCTGTGATGTCATCCTCTGGTGATGGCGTGACGTCATCCTGGAGCAGCGGGGCTGGCAGCAGCCTGCTTCCGCCCGGAGTGGGAGGAGCTTGCGGGAGTGACGCGTCCTGCCGGCTCGGAGAAGCTCTTCCTGATGGCTTCCGCTTTTGCCGGCGCTTCCGGGAATGGAGCGACGCGCCAACGTCGTCGGGCCACACGGAGCTTATCGGAATAAGTTTTCCGCTTGGACCCCACATGAGGTCTTGATCGGCCATGGCTCCTAGTGCCTCCCACTTTCCTTCCTCCATCGATTGCCAGTCGTTTGCGGGATAGCTTCTTGCTGGCGACATACTGTCATAACGGGGACTGTGGTGCAGTTTCCTGCGTGGGTTGCTTTCCCGAGATGCAAACGGACTGACGCAAACATGGCGTGGAGGTAAAAACATGATTTTATTCTACACTATCAAAACTCAAAAAAAGGTACAAACAAAAGGCGCTCACAGCGGAGGTAACAAACTTGACTAGGAAAACAAAAGGCGCGCACAATGGCGGAGAACTATGAACATTAAACAAACAAAAACTTACGTGACAAGGAACTGTGAACATGGCATGAATGTGTGATGTCGCCAGGACGAACAACAGAAACAGAAAAGCCTATATAGTGACATGATAAGTGAAAACAGGTGCGTGACTAACTGTGAACAGGTGCGTGACATGACTGTGAAAACGTGAGACAGGTGTGTGTGAGTCCAAACGTGGAACAGGTGAAACTAATGGTTGCTATGGTGACAAACAAAACCAGGAAGTGAAACCAGGAACTAAGGAAGTGTCCAAAAAACAAAACAGCACATGGCCAAACAAAAACATGAACACAGACATGACAGCTTGACAGCTATTAACCTGGAGATGGCCTAAAAATGTAATTCTTAAAAATATTAAAATAAATCATTTAATTTTAAATTAATTTTTTTAACTTTTATCTTTAAAACTATGAATCGAATGAATCAGAATTTGGTGCTGTACGCCCCTGCATACACATGAAGATTATCAAAGACTAATCTGGCCATTTTACCTACTTATTTGACTAATCTTTTCTATAAAGAGTGAGTCACTTAAAGCTGGTGTAGAATTGTGTGTCCAATATTATATAAAGTATATCTATATAAGATAAGATAAAGACTAAACATGCAAACTACACTCACACAACAATAAGAAGCGAGCCTCCTATGGCAGTGCAGCCGCAGTTTTGCTATATCCCCACTAGATGTCGCTGCGGAGTGTTTCCGCCACTTTCAACGCTTTAATTACACTCAAAAAACACTGTCCTTTAGCACCTCCGCCTGGAGAAAAGTGGAACTGCACCCAAACAAAATACATCTCTACTATTTATGCAATAGTCAAAAGTGGAAAGAGACGTACAATCTTGCTAAAAACACACCTGCTTTTATCAGAATTTGACTAAAAATACGTTTTGGTTTTCATCTTGTTTTACCACAACCGTTTTTTGCTAGAATTTGCTATTTTTTGACAATTATGAATCGGAGTAAATGAGAATCACAATTTGGCGATGGCCTGTTTTTAAAATCTGTCCTAAAAAAGGACATTTTAATTCATTTTTAGTTTCAAATCATACTTTTTTTTTTGTAATCAATTATTGAACATTTTAAATCGATTTTGAATTGGAATAATGAGAATTGATATGAATGTGAATTGACTTTTTTTCAGCACCCCTAATAAACTTAAAACTACATGGCGTTTATAGACAGTGGAACTGAAAAGTAACTGTCACATCCCATACAACACTATTCTCCAGTCAAACTGATTCTAGCAATGTATTATTTCATTTAAAAAACGTATTAAAACCTTTTCAAAAAAGGTTAAAAAAGCTCAGCCGTAGATAGCCCAAAAAATATATTTTTAAAACTCGATTCTTACTTAATTTGATTGATTAACGTGGACCCCGATTTAAACAAGTTGAAAAACGTATTGGGGTGTTACCATTTAGTGGTCAATTGTACGGAATATGTACTGTACTGTGCAATCTAATAAAAAAAGTCTCAATCAATCAATCAAATTTAATTTAATTTCATATTAAATTATTTTCTTCTTTTTTTTATCTATTTAAATCGATTTTTTAAAATTATGAAAATTTTAATCGGATTAATGAGAATTGCAAGGTATGGAATTGGCCTAAAAACATGTTTTTGTATGTTTATTATGTCCAAAAAAAAAGAACATTTCAATTTGATTTAATTTAGTTGAAAAATTATTCATACTTTTTCAATCGATTTTTTAAATTATTAATCGATTTTGAATCAGAATGAATGAGAATCGTGATTTGGATGTGATTTGATTGTTTTCAGCACCCCTAATAACCATAGGTCTACATTGCATTTGTAGACAGCAGAACTCAAATGTCACTATCACATCCCAATCACGATTCTAAATGGATTCATAATTTTCAAAAATGGATTTCCAAAAATAAATTTTTTAAATAATCCATTTAAAAAATATGTTTTTTATGGAAATCTCTGTGCTTACTTGCTGTGCGTATACATCATACATCAGCAGCCAAGAGGAGCTTTTGTAACCTGCAACCTGTTTTGAAAAGGTTTTATTATCATTTTAATACCAAATAATATATTGTGAGAATCAGTTTGATGGTAATTCAGAGATGGCCTAAAAAATATATTTTTTTGCAATGTAGTTTTATGTTTATTAGGGCTGCTGAAAAAAATCGATTCACATTCGAATCACGATTGTCATTAATCAGATTCAAAATGGATTCAAATTTTTCAATAATTGATAAGAAAAAAAAAAGAACTAATATTAAAATAAATTAAAATGTTCTTATTTTCGAAAATGTTTTCAAAATAATAATTCTCAATTTTACTGTGATTGAAAATCGATTCATAATTGTCAAAAAACAGCAAATTTTTGCAAAAAACGGTTGTGGTAAAACAAGATGAAATCCAAAATGTGGGGCGGCATGGCGTAGTGGGTAGAGCAGCCGTGCCAGAAACCTGAGGGTTGCAGGTTCGCACACCCGCCTCTTACCATCCAAAAAAAAAAAAAATAGCTGCCATTGTGTCCTTGGGCGGGACACTTCACCCTTGCCCCGTGCCACTCACACCGGTGAATTGAATGATGAATGATAGGTGGTGGTCGGAGGGGCCGTTGGCGCAAATTGCAGCCACGCTTCCGTCAGTCTACCCCAGGGCAGCTGTGGCTATGAAAGTAGCTTACCACCACCAGGTGTGAATGAATGATGGGTTCTACATGTAAAGCGACTTTGGGTACTTAGAAAAGCGCTATATAAATCCCAGGTATTATTATTATTATTATTATATATACATATATATATATACATATATATATACATATATATATATATATATATATATATATATATATATATATATATATATATATATATATATATATATATATATATATGAAATGTATATGAAATACTTGAGTTGGTGAATTCTAGCTGTAAATAACCAAGCCCCCCCTCCCGATATTGGAGGTCTCAAGGTTGGCAAGTATGGGTAAAATGGTCATGCTAATCTTCATGTGTATGCAGGGGCGTACAGCGCCAAATTCTGGGCCCACTTACACAAGACTAAAGGGCCCCCCATCCCACCCCACACCCAACATTGCCACCCCATACTCACGCATGTTCCATGTTGACTTTGCACAAAGCAAAGGTCGATATCAGCATGCTTGAATGAGTGTGGTGCGGAAGAATGCAAAGTCCCTGACCTTTGACCCTCGCCAAGACATTTTGGACAATTTTGTCACCATTTTGCGGGAGCAGTTGTCTTTTGTCGCTGCATTCCCAGTCGGCAGGCTTGCCAGCAGGCACAAGAGATTGATACGTTGGTTATACATACATGTCTTTTAAAAATGGCTTTGAAACAAGGTTTCAAACAGACGCCCCCCTGGCAGACCCCCTTAGTTACCCGGATGGAGTGAGTGGTAGTCCCGAATAAGGCAATTTGAAGATGGCCAAAAAACTTATTTTTAGACATTCATTCCTAACAAAAACCTTCATTCAATTCAAATTTAAATTGATTTTAAAAAATTATGAATGGATTTTGAATCAATATAAATGAGAATCGCGATTGGGAAGTGAAGCCATTTTTTTCAGTACTACATTGCATTTATAGACAGCAGAACTCAAATGTCACTGCTACTATATATATTAGAGATGTCCGATAATATCGGACTGCCGATATTATCGGCCGATAAATGCTTTAAAGTGCAATATCGGAAATTATCGGTATCGGTTTCAAAATCATCGGTTTCAAAAAGTAAAATGTATGACTTTTTAAAACGCCGCTATGTACACGGCCGTAGGGAGAAGTACGGAGCGTCAATAAACCTTAAAGGCACTGCCTTTGCGTGCCGGCCCAGTCACATAATATCTACAGCTTTTCACACACACAAGTGAATGCAAGGCATACTTCATCAACAGCCATATAGGTCACACTGAGGGTGACCGTATAAACAACTTTAACACTGTTACAAATATGCGCCACACTGTGAACCCACACCAAACAAGAATGACAAACACATTTCGGGAGAACATCCGCACCGTAACACAACATAAACACAACAGAACAAATACCCAGAACCCCTTGCAGCACTAACTCTTCCGGGACGCTACAATATACACACCCCGCTACCCGCTGCCTCCCACCTCAACCCCGCCCACCAATAATGCACTTTGTGACTTCAATAATAAATATGGCAGTGCCATGTTGGCATTTTTTTCCATAACTTGAGTTGATTTATTTTGGAAAACCTTGTTACATTGTTTAATGCATCCAGCGGGGCATCACAACAAAATTAGGCATAACAATGTGTTAATTCCACGACTGTATATATCTGTGTCGGTTGATATCGGAATCGGTAATTAAGAGTTGGACAATATAGGAATATTGGATATCGGCAAAAAAGACATTATCGGACATTTCTAGTCAGGAATCTTATGTTCTTCCACACTGCACTCATCCCAGCATGCTGGGATGCCTAAAAAAGTCAACATGGAAACACAAAAAGGAATGTACCCAAAATGATGTTGTCTGTGGGGTGGGATGGGGGGCCCTTTAGTCTTGTGTCAGTGGGCCCAGAATTTGGCGCTGTTCACCCCTGCATACACATGCAGATTATCAAATGCTAATCTGGCCATTTTACCTATTTATTTCATCAATCTTTTCTACAAAGAGTGAGTCACTTAAAGCTGGTGTAGAATTGTGTGTCCAATATTATATAAAGTATATCTATATAAGCTAAGATAAGGACTAAACATGCAAACTACACTCACACAACAATAAGAAGCGAGCCTCCTATGGCAGTGCAGCCGCAGTTTTGCTATATCGCCACTAGATGTCGCTGCTGAGTGTTTCCAGGGTAGTGACGTCACCAGCATGCACGATAAAACCCTTATGAGACACAAGAATTATCGCCGGGCGTGGTGGCGCACACCTGTAATCCAAGTCACTGGGAGGCTGAGGCTTGTGGATCGATTGAGCTCAGGAGCTACAGCGGACTACGTTGATAGTTCTGGGTATCAACGTAGTGCTCCCTGGGGGGAATCCAGGATCTCACCAAGTTGCCTATAAAGATAATTGCCCCCTCGGTCGAGCCTTGTTACCATGAGCCTTGTCACCAGGGGTCATGGGAAGGTGTACGGCCGACGCGGGGCGACTGTCAATAGACGTTGTGGTTGAATAAAACCTGTGCAATAAAGCGGGACTCAGTCTCTTTTCTCTTTTACAAACATCAACCTTTTTTTGTTGCGGCCACCACTTCAACGCTTTAACTACACTTAAAAACCACTGTCCTGTAGCACCTCCGCCTGGGGAAAAGTGGAACTGACACTAGTCTCTACTATTTTTGCAATAGTCAAAAGTGGAAAGAGATGTAAAACCTTGCTAAAAACACACCTGCTTTTATCAGAATTCGACAAAAAATAAGTTTTGGTTTTCATCTTATTTTACCACAATAGTTTTTTTGCTAGAATTTGCTGTTTTTTGACAATTATGAATTGATTTTCAAAATGAGAATAACTTTTTTTTCAAATCTTTCCTAAAAAAGAACATTTTAATTTAGTTTTAGTTTCACCCAAACAAAACACTAGTCTCTACTATTTATGCAATAGTCAAAAGTGGAAAGAGATGTAAAATCTTGCTAAAAACACACCTGCTTTCATCAGAATTCGATTTATAATTGTCAAAAAACCAGCAAATTCTAGCAAAAAACGGTTGTGGTAAAACAAGATGAAAACCAAAACGTATTTTTAGTCGAATTCTGATGAAAGCAGTGTGTGTTTTAGCAAGGTTTTACATCTCTTTCCAGTTTTGACTATTGCATAAATAGTAGAGACTTGTGTTTTGTTTGGGTGCAGTTCCACTTTTCTCCAGGCGGAGGTGCTACAGGACAGTGGTTTTTGAGTGTAATTAAAGCGTGCCGCAAAATAAAAGAAGGTGAGATGAGTTTTTGAATGGTTGATGTTGTTAAAAGAGAGTGAGTCCCGCTTTATTGCACAGGCTGCACTACAGCGTCTATTCACAGGCGCCATCCCACTACTGAGCGGCACGGGGGCTTTGACCTGCTCCGTTGCCGACCTGGGCCGGTGCACCCCCTCCTTAGACGACCTGGTGGGCCCGGGCTCCCCCAGGAGCACCATATCGATACCGAGCTTAGTGCGGACACCCGATCGACATAGTCCGCTGCAGCTCAGAGCTCCTGAGCTCAAACGATCCGCCAGCCTCAGCCTCCCAGTAGCTTGGATTACAGGCGCGCGCCACCGCGCCGGCGATCATACAATCACTGACATGCATGTTTAGTCCTTATCTTATCTTATATAGATATACTTTATATAATATTGGACACACAATTCGACAACTTTTTCTATAAAGAGTGAGTCACTTCATGGTGACTCCCTCTTTTATAGAAACGATAAGACAAATAAATAGGTAAAATAGTCAGATCAGCGTTTGATAATCTTCATGTGTATGCAGGGGTGTACAGCGCCAAATTCTGGGCCCACTTACACAAGACTAAAGGGGCCCCCATCCCACCCCACACCCAACATTGCCACCCCATACTCACGCATGTTATGATGTTATAGATTACATATGCTATGGATGATATTTTGGGTAAGTTCCTTTTGTTTGGTTCCATGTTGACTTTGCACAAAGCAAAGGTCGATATCAGCATGCTTGGATGAGTGTGGTGCGGAGAATGCAAAGGTCCCTGACCTTTGACCACTCGCCAAGACATTTTAGACAATTTTGTCACATTTTGCGGGAGCGGTTGTCTTTTGTCGCTGCATTCCCAGTCGGCATGGCTTGCCCGCAGGCACAAGAGATTGATACGTTGGTTATACATACATTCTTAAAAAGTAACTTTGAAACAAGGTTTCAAACAGACGCCACCCCTGGCAGACCCCCTTAGTTACCCGGTT
>NC_084732.1:9612227-9707227 GCF_033978785.1 Entelurus aequoreus
ATTGGGAAGTTTCTTCCACCTCTTCACCAACAACACACAGGCATTGCAGATGTCTCCAACACGGTCCTCTGAGAGCCTGTAAAAGATGTGCATGCTTAAATATGCAGAAGGCAATCAAAACTCATTTGCAGGAATCATGCATTACCCAAAACAGAGCCTGAACGTTTCTTCATATCGACTGCTGTCTGTAAACCGCGAACTGGAGGACTTGGTCTTGCAGATGCAACAGCCGTCGTTACTCCGGTAGATCTTTGACTTGTGAAAGCCAAACATAGTCTTCCTGGGAGCTCGATGCAGACGTGAAATCCCCTGGACGAGTGAGACCTTTTGACAACAATGCATTAAGTGCTAAAATGACAGACAACACTGCTAACCTTCAAATGGCGCTTAAAAAAATAGACGCATTTCAAGCCACTTTATTCAATAAAACAATAATTTTGACACTTTAAAGCTTCAAGCGTTCACAAACGCGTTCTAAGAACAAAGAACGTCACTGTGTTAAAAAGTTCGAACATTAATCACATCCATTGATCAGTGATCTACCGTGTGACTGTTCGATGACAAAGTAGCAATCCTAACAGACAGCAAGTCAGTCACGTCTCTCAAACGGAGAAACAAAAAGCTACAGGGCTATACGTTGAAATACATCAAACACTCGTTATACCATGGTGAAATTGTGTTTCACTTTGCATTACCCGCTCAAGTTTCCAGTGTTTGTTCAAAGGCGAATGTCGCGTTAAAGAGGCCCTCCCTTTAAATTCAAACTATTGCCCGCTAGAGCGCCAAATATGGTTCATTGTTGTTAGCCGTTAGCATGCTAGCTAGCTCGCTGCGCTACCATCACCACGCCATGCTGCCATTCACCCCCGTTGTCTGCCGCGCTTTGTGCGTCCGACTCACAACTACGAGTCAACACTAAACATCCAAAGCGGGTTTGTTCATTCCACACAAATTAAAATAGCACCGTCATACACATACAATTAATAAGAACAAATCTGAGACTTACCGAACAAAAACTTCAAAAAAATATTCGCCGTTTTCTTGTCACACACTGCGCATGCTCTTACTATGACTGCATACAGCTGGCCATTAAAATGTGATTAGCATAAAAACACGGAATGAACAGCGCGAGCTCACGTTGACCATATAAGGCGTGCGGCCGTATAGTTTGAAACTGAGTCGACCAATCGCGTACGAGCAAAAAGGATACGGCACGCTGGGAGTCGTAGTGAACTATCAGGAAGACAGCTCTTGGTGACTGCTCTTGGGAGTCATTTGAAACTCAAACACCCATAATGCACCAGGTGTACCCTTTGAAGATAAACACCCATTTTGACATGGCGCGAACGAGTTTGTTTACATGTTCTCGGCTGACAAAGGAAATATCTTCAAAAGCTCACATAGGCCAAGTTGGAAGGAACATTCGACGAGAAAGTTTACTTTAGTAGAAATTTGTCATATCCACACCATCCTGTATTTTAAAAGTGCGCATTAAGATCAGCTACAAACAAAATATTTAAAATTACTGCAAAACATTCCTATGGTCATTTTTCTTGTATTATTTTTAGACGAGGCTAAACATACCGTTTACATGTATGACCTCAGGTTAAATGATTTCTAAAATGTATACTTTTCTAAAGTATGCTATATTCGTACTGAAATCTTAAGTAAATGAACGTAGAAAACAAAAAGTGCATTGCAGATGTTTTATTCTTCATATATTTTACACTGTACAAGGTATCTTACTTAGTAAACACTACATTATACAGCTATTCCAGTAAATGTACAACTGTTTTGGAAAACAAAAATATATATCTTGCAAGATGCTCATGTATGAGTTCATTCCAGACACTATTGGCACAGAAAACAAAGTCCATCAATTATCAAATATCTTTCTCTGTGCAGTCAAGTTCATTGTGAGAGATATGGCCTAAAGTGACCTTGATAAAGGCTTTACAGGGTGTAGGCGGGTGTGGGTTTGGGGCGGGGAGTAATTTCTGCTCTAGAAAATGCATAGCAAGAAACCGTAACAAAATGAGATGGGGGTTAATAAAAGTACTAATTTTCGCTCCCAATTTGGATGGCTACAGCAGACAAGCATCCTTTATCTCAAGTAGTCGACATACATTTTCTCCCAAGACAGTGACAGGAGTACAAAGGCTTGGATGATGGGTCAGGGACTCGGGCTGGATGGAAGTATTTACATCAAGGCTGTCGTTTCTAACTTCTTTAAAAATAAAGCTGGACCACACATCTCTTGTGGAATTGGAGGCGAACAAATAACTCATTATTTTGTATCCCCTCAGAGATATTTACCATTTTGGGGAACTGTCAATATCATGCAAGAAGAACACTTTTTCCTGGTACAAAGGTATTTCACATAAGATCTGCATACATTTTTATAAGAAAAAGCTGTAATGTAAACAACTTTTGAATTCCTTTGTAAATTCCAGAGTTCAATTCTCCCTTCCTGTCATATACATACTTATAAAGCATACATCTACATTTGCTTTAAACTCTGCATTATGACATTAGAATCTGAGTTGACAACAGAGCAAGCAACTTGACGGAGTTTACAAAATAATACTGTTTTTCTCTGACAAAATATATTAACAGTTCTGAACCTCCACATCCCCTTAAATATAGCCATAGTCAGCAGTTCACTTAAACAATTAAAATATTTAGCTTTCGATAAAACATTATAGCACAAGAGGGTCATTGTCAATAATGTGGAAAAAAACATGGTTGATAATAGAAAACATGTTCATAACATGACCACATCATTGTGGATAAAAACAACAGATTTTAAAAGGCTCATTGCACCTAATACAGTATATGGCAAATATAACAGTATCTTGAACATAAGCCAAATATGTTGTCTGTAAAGAGTCTTTTCCTGCATATAAAAGGTTTACTTTTAATTGGTATGGCTATGCTCATCTGTGGAGATGGTTTGGTTTAGATGCCGACACCTTTGATGAGCGATGCTTCCAGGGTGATGTTGAACTCCTGCAGAGTCTGGAGCACTCGGATCAGAGAGTTGACCAGTGAGCGGTCCTTGATCAGTGCGGCCTCCTCGTACATCTGAGCAGTGATTGGACAATCTGCCAGCAGCGCGATCCAGTGATGCAGCAAGTGATCCCTAAGAGAAACAACAAAAGTAGTACAGTGAATGCACCTGTACGTCTTTATCATTTAAGTACCATTTTCAAAAATGGAAGCATGAACACTATTATCTTTGATAAAACACTGTAGTGTCATTAAAATATGTAGTAATGCTGTTAGGTTTCTGAAATACTGCAAAAGTTATATCCAGGATCAGAACATTTCATCAGGCATTATTTTTTTTAGTATGAGAGTTATAACGGTGCTTTGCTTTGTTTGTCAGAAGGTGAACCCTTTTAATTTTAACTACAAACAGATGTTTCCTGCCTACCTTGCACCCAGACAAATGAGCATCTGAAACTTTCCGTCCTTGCCAATGTTTCGCGACGTGTTGTTGATTGCGCGCATGAAGCGGCAGAAGTGGCATACTCTGCTTTGCCAATTTTCATCCGGATTCACCTCCCGCTGCTCAGCGCTTTCAAAGTACACCTGTGCCTTTTCTGTTGCATATCATTAAAAGAACGTTAATGCTTTGATAATTTAAAATAAATAACTCAAATGTGGTTTTTTTTTTTAAAAGGCATGGTGGCTCTTACCCAAGAAGTCCCAGATGAAGACATTTTTAAAAAGTCGGGGTGATTTGAAACCGTGCTGGAACACCTGCTCCAGAGCCCAGACGAGACCAAACTCCCCACAGAGCAGAAGAGTCAAACTGCCTCTCTGTGAAGAGAAACAACAGATCCGATTGTAAGAAAACATTCTAAAAAAAATTAAATAAAACATTGATCATTATCCCAAATAACAACTTAAAGGTACATTTTGCAGTGGGCTCCAAATAAAAAGTTTTGAACCAACAAAAAAAACAAGTAATGGCTTCCAACATTTTACTGGTACTTCAAAATAAACAACATTTTAAATAGTACTGAACATCCTTTGCTGTCAATGTTATTGTTTGTAAACACAGCTAGAATTGGGACAGTGACAGTTTTTTTTATGATTGTGCCTTTACAGTGTACACCACCACAATGGATTAGAAATAAATCAACAATAATAATAAATTAGTCAACATGTAATTGAAGTGCAGACCTTAAATTTTAATTTAAAAGCTGTAACAAAAATGAACCATTCAGAAAAGCTACAAGTACAATATTGGATTGAGTGTGCCCAAACACACTGAATATATAAGCACTATTTTAACCCTTTGATGAAAATAATTTGCTGTAGATTAAAGCCTGTGGACATTATTACATCCATCCATCCATTATATGTATTAAACAAGATACATCTACTTACAATTATGTCAGTTGAATTACTGAAAATGAAATGGATATTGTCTACATAATGTACTTGTAGCTGTAATTCTTAAATGGTAAATGTCATATATTTGTCAAGCCTCTTAAACCAAAGCATAACTCAACATTTTAATCACATATGGATTTGTTTATTGATTTATTTCAAATCCATTGTGGTTGTGTAATGATGGGTATACTGTTAATTCGACGTTTACAACAACAACATTGATAGCAAAAGACACAAAAGTTGTGGTTAAATTTACAGTACCACTCAAATGTTTACTTACCTACTGCTATAATTTAAGTGTTTTAACACTATTTATTGGGGGATGTAACGATACAAAAATGTGACATCACGGTAATTGTAACCAAAATTATCGAGGTTATATATGATAATGATAAATGGGTTATACTTGTATAGAGCTTTTCTACCTTCAAGGTACTCAAAGCGCTTTGACAGTATTTCCACATTCACCCATTTACACACATATTCACACACTGATAGCGGGAGCTGCCATGCAAGGCGCTAACCAGCAGCCATCAGGAGCAAGGGTGAAGTGTCTTGCCCAAGGACACAACGGACGTGACTAGGATGGTAGAAGGTGGGGATTGAACCCCAGTAACCAGCAACCCTCCGATTGCTGACACGGCCACTCTACCAACTTCGCCACGCGAATAAGGTTATCGTTATTATTGCAGTAATGTTGAATATGCTCAAAAAGTATTTATATACACACTGAAATCTTTTTACCAAGTACTTTTTGTTTCAAATAACTAAAACAAATAAAGACACTGTTAAAAAACCTACTATTTTGCATGTTGTGTATTTCCCTGAGTGTTTTAGTTTGAGTGTTTTAGTTTTAGTATTTATCCATTTTAATGGCTGAGCTTTTATTGTTTGAAATATTGGTGAAATACATTAATGTCTCTTGTTTTCATGTTAGCTTTAAGTAGCAAGCTCAGTCTGTGAGTTTATCAAAGTGCAGTTTCGATAATATTAATTTAAAACGGTAAAACTAACTGTTGAGAGTTTTACAGCAGTTATCATAATTACCATTTAAATGCTCGGTTTTGTCCGGCCCATCGAACGCCGAATGTCTCTAAAAGTATATGGAAAGTGGGCTTAGCCTTTGCTGCCCTGGATGCTCAGCTGAATCCCTTTTTGATTGACATCAAAATGAGCGAATCAGCGATCTTGAAGTTAAAGTTAAAGTACCAATTATTGTCACACACACACTGTTTTTGGTGAAATTTGCCCTCTGCATTTGACCCATCCCCTTAATCACCCCCTGGGAGGTGAGGGGAGCAGTTGGCAGCAGCTGTGCTGCGCCCGGGAATCATTTTTGGTGATTTAACCCCCAATTCCAACCCTTGATGCTGAGTGCCAAGCAGGGAGGTAATGGGTCCCATTTTTATAGTCTTTAGAATGACTCTGCCAGGGTTTGAACTCACAACCTACCGATCTCAGGGCAGACACTCTAACCACTAGGCCACTGAGTAGGACATATAAACCACTGCCAGAGCATTTTTCAAGTCTCATTCCGTTGTTCCTAGTTGATTTAGCGATTTTAACAATCCTTTAAGTAATACTTTCCTTATCAAGTGTAGCATTTTCTATCTCTTATTGGAAACTGTGCTGGTATTTAGAGAGTGGCTGAAATTGAGCTTCCCCTACTTGAAAGACCAGCAGCCGCCACTGGTCTATATATTTGTCACAATTAAATACTTTGTAAAACTTGTCATTCAGCCAAACTAAAATGACTGACGGTTATGGCTGTCAATCACAGCTGTCTTTCGCAAACATGTATGCCCGTTGCGCATGCATATTGAACTGGTAAGTGAAATCCTACACCTTTCCAAACATTGCTTTTCTAACAACGTTATCCTTTTGATGCGTGCGTGTGTATTAGTGGGGCCTAGCTCATATAGTCAGACCAGGAAGCAAGCAGGTTAAAATGCTTGCACCTATCTTCCGCTGCATTCGATTCTTTGTGGACGGGGGGTTCCGAGGCTTTTAAAAAATGTTTTATTATTATTGTTATTATTATTGGGGTCTGGTGTAGCCATCGGAGCCTGCATGCCTCAAAGGGTTCGGTTCTATTGGTATATTTATTGCTCCATTTGTAGTGCAATAATGTTCATTGTCATTTCTGTGGTATTACTATCTACTTCACTAACTGCTTCTTTGCTAGAAATTTGCATATCATATTTGTACATATTGTATTTGCTGATGTTGTTGTTACTTTTGTTTTTGTTGTTGTTTTCTCTCTGTCTTGTCCCTGCAATTTCCCCCTCTGTCTTCTTTTTATCCCCTCCTGCTCCGGTCCGGCTGCGCCAAACAATAATTATATCAATTTAATAAAGTGAAATACAAAAAAGGCAACAAGAGAAGTATTCCACACTTCTCTTTTGTAAAGCAATTATTTACAGCAGATATGGGCATCTACAAACCCCGTTTCCATATGAGTTGGGAAATTGTGTTAGATGTAAATATAAACGGAATACAATGATTTGCAAATCCTTTTCAACCCATATTCAATTGATTGCACTACAAAGACAAGATATTTGATGTTCAAACTCATAAACTTTTTTTTTTTTTTTGCAAATAATTATTAACTTAGAATTTCATGGCTGCAACACGAGCCAAAGTAGTTGGCAGAGGGGCATGTTCACCACTGTGTTACATGGCCTTTCCTTTTAACAACACTCAGTAAACGTTTGGGAACTGAGGAAACACATTTTTTAAGCTTCTCAGGTGGAATTCTTTCCCATTCTTGCTTGATGTTCAGCTTAAGTTGTTCAACGTTCCAGGGGTCTCCCTTGTGGTATTTTAGGCTTCATAATGCGCCACACATTTTCAATGGGAGACAGGTCTGGACTACAGGCAGGCCAGTCTAATACCCGCACTCTTTTACTATGAAGCCACGTTGATGTAACACGTGGCTTGGCATTGTCTTGCTGAAATAAGCAGGGGCGTCCATGGTAACGTTGCTTTGATGGCAACATATGTTGCTCCAAAACCTGTATGTACCTTTCAGCATTAACCCTTTGATGATATTACGGACCGTAGATGGTGAAATCCCTAAATCCCTTGCAATAGCTGGTTGAGAAAGGTTTTTCTTAAACTGTTCAACAATTTGCTCATGCATTTGTTGACAAAGTGGTGACCCTCACCCCATCCTTGTTTGTGAATGACTGAGCATTTCATGGAATCTACTTTTATACCCAATCATGGCACCCACCTGTTCTCAATTTGCCTGTTCACCTGTGGGATGTTCCAAATAAGTGTTTGATGAGCATTCCTCAACTTTATAAGTATTTATTGCCACCTTTCCCAACTTCTTTGTCACGTGTTGCTGGCATCAAATTCTAAAGTTAATGATTATTTGCAAAAAAAAAAAAGTTTATCAGTTTGAACATCAAATATGTTGTCTTTGTAGCATATTCAACTAAATATGAAATGATATATGAAATATGAAAATGATTTGCAAATCATTGTATTCCGTTTATATTTACATCTAACACAATTTCCCAACTCATATGGAAACGGGGTTTGTACATCAACTATATGATTTGCCTGAGTGGTAAAAAAATAATACCAAAAAACCCCCCCAAAAACCCAAAGCACTTTACATTGTACTTCACATTCACACACACTTTCCCACACTGATGGCGGAAGCTGCCATGTAAGGCGGTAACCACGACCCATCAGAAAAAGCTGGAACCGAAACTGAAACCCTCAAGTTGCAGGCACAGCCGGTCTAACATTTGCGCCACGTGTTGGTCAGTCCACGCAGAAGTATTGAGCAAAGGTTGTGAATACTTATCATGTACATGTATTTTTTTTAGTTTTGATACACTTGCTAAATGAAGAAACTTTTAACATTTTCATTATGAGGTATTGTCCATAGAATTTTGTAGACAAAAATTAATTTATTCCATTTTGTTCACAGTATGGTAGTGGTAATGATAATAATAATGACTACATTTAGTATTGCATAACAATTATTCTAATACACAAAGCATATTATTTGGTATCATTCTGCGTCAGTCAAATCATACGTGGGTGTAAAAAAGCCAATATTTAAACTTCTTAATTTTTTTCAACAATCTGAATAAGATCACTTTACGACTCAGGGTAGAGAATGTTGTCGACGTCTCAAAGCTTTTTAATGAATAATAGAATGACATTACAGGGCCTGTCTAGACGACCGTCTCTCACCTCCTTTTCCGGTTTGTGGAAGTGCTTCACGATTCCATTGATGGCCTCGCCCACTCCCTCCTGAATCTGACCGGTGTTTAACTCTGCATGAGGGAAAAGTGCACAGGATTGATGACTGGCTGTCAAAAATCACAAAAAAGGCATTTCATCTTTTGGTTTCCTCATTACAGAAAAAACATTTAACAGATTGCAAATGTAGGATTTCAACAACTTCAAATTCGACTGAAAAAAAAAAAAAATGGTGCACAAGTCGAAAAAAAATCCAAAACTGAATAAATTGGATTAAACAAAGAGCAGCTCTTCTTTGTTATCCAGTCTTTTTTATTCAAATGATAAACAAATTAAATTGTCGGCAGTTTGATGGATGTTTTGCTTCTCTCCATTTAGCCGTGTGCATTTCTGTTGCTTACTTGGCTTGCTGTTTGGTGAGATGGTAACAAATCTCCTCATCATCCCTGGCGACTGCTGCATCGGCGGTGTGCGACACATCCTTTCATCGTTCTCCGTGCTGGGTGTCATCAGTTCTCCTACCAGTATCCTCTCCAGGCTGCCATCATCCACACCCTTCCCCAGCCACCGGCCGCATGGAAACCTACCCGTCAAAAACATTTATGTTAGTTTTCTAATTTAGGTCAAAGCAATGTGATTTTTTTCTCGGAACAAGTGCACTTGCTTGTATGTGTGCCCTGTGATCTCGTTGCGGACCATGACACACTCCACCAACCATTTAGCGTAGAGACCTGTGTTATCGTGGCCGAGCTGCACTGTGGTCAGCTTACCCAGGTTCTGGCACTGGAAAAGAAGGAGCATATACAATTCATTCTGTGAACCATGGCATATAGAGCATTTGATTTCAAAACTTTATTCAAAGACATTATTCCAAAAAATATTAATCTTCCAACTTCAATTTAGACAAATACTTCACACCATCAACATGGAGGCAACAGCAAAGATGATCAACATTGACAGTATACAGTGCATCCGGAAATAATTCACAGGGCTTCACATATACCACATTTTGTTATGGTACGGCCTTATTCCAAAATGGAATAAATTAATTTTTGTCCTTAAAATTTGACACAAAATACCCTATAATGACCATGTGAAAAGTTTTTTATTTTTTATTTTGCTAATTCCTAAAAAAAATATCATATGTACATAAATATTCACAGCCTTTGCTCAATACTTTGTTGATGCATCTTTGGCAGCAATTACAGCCTCAAGTCTTTTTGAATACGATGCTACAGGCTTCGCACACCTATCTTTGGGCAGTTTTCATCCAGGATGTCTCTGTACATTTCTGCATTCATCTTAGTCTTAGGGAATAGACTAAGAACCCTATGGTCACTCTGTCAGAGGTCCAGCATTACTCTCTTTAGATAGGAGAACCTTCCAGAAGGACTACCATCACTGCAGCAATCCACCAATCTGGCCTGACTGGTATAGTGGCCATATGGAAGCCCTTTCTTCGTAAAAAGTTTGCCAAAATGCAATTGAAATACTCTCAGACCATGGTCTGGTCTGATGGGACAAAGACCGAACTCTGTATACATTGTCAGTGTGTTCAACTTAATTTTCCCTCGCTTTATTTCCGTGGAGTCTCGGCACGCATTTAAGAGCGCACTGCTGTTTTTAGATGGCGACAGGTGTGGACAATATTGGAGACAGACACATTTGTCTCACACTAAAAGTATACATTGAAAACTATTTGGATTGGAGACAGACACATTTGTCTCACACTAAAAGTATACATTGAAAACTATTTGATGTTGCTTTTATTTTCTCAATTCAGCGTCCATCAGGTGTGACTGAGAGTTAATGATGTGAGGAAACATGCAGCAGGCGACGTGTTGGAAAACGTTGCCTTATCTTGTTTATAAAGTCTTTTAACTTGTTTACTGGGAGGCTCACTTGTCCTTTATTTAACTGCATACTGTCTCAGTGTTCAAATAACAAATACTTGCTATAACGTTTTGTCATCGAATTGAATGCGGGCTGTGAAGATTGTGTATTCGATGTGTGAGGTATCACTCCTGTTTATTTTGGTTGGCCAACAAAACTATGAACACTATTTTTATCTAGATATATGGACAAAAAGTGCAGTTACGTCTTATGGCCATCAGGCGCCATCTTGCACAATTTTCAGATTTATTTTATTTATTTATTTTTCTGCCATTTTACTTGTCTATGATGATTGTGTTGCTTTAATATGCATATTCAATTTCTACTTGAGGTCCATGAAACTGTTTTTATCTACAATGTTTCCTCACAAAGGTAATCATTTTGAATGTGTTGTTTGTGTTTTTTTAAATTAAACTTGGTTAAAAGATTTCAGTATAAGTAATTTTAGAAAATTATGAGCACATTTAAAAATACAGCGATAATAATGATAACCGTGATCATTTTGGTCACAACAACCATGATAAGACATTTTTATACCGAGACATCCCTAAAGGAAGGCAAGATTGTTTTATAAATATTTCCGCCATGCCTCCATGGTTTGATTTCAAATTTATATGCAAACCCCAAATACACAAAGGCAGGTAGCTCACCTCAAAAGTGATCTCTTGAGTGTTCCTCGGCACCTGCAGAACGCCTGTCTCTGCCAGTTCACCTGACACACACACCCAGGGATTGGCTGTAAACATGGAGCCACCCAGCTTCCTACTGGGAACCACTACCACATGATATGGGATCACTGGGAGAAACACGAGACACGTATTGGTCAGTCCAAGCAGAATCAACACCAAAACCAGATGTGCAGTAGCAGAACTCACTGATGGTGGTGAAGACATTGGTGAAACAGAAGTAGTCCACAGCATTGAAGGACAGGAGATGGTAGAGAAATTGCTCTTTCTCATCATCACAACGCAGGAATGCATATCGCTTGTACAGTTTCCTAAAGTGGGTTAAAAACAAAATAATTTAAAAATATACATGTTTCAAGATAAAATTCAAATATAAAAAAAGTTGACATATTGCTGTTTATTTTGAGAAAATGGATAAATAAGTGTATTACTATTGAAAGGTCATGTCATTGCAAGGTCAGAAAGGCAGACAGAAACCTTCCTGACCTAGTTGACTACCCACCATATAAATTATGAAGTGCTTGTGAATGTAAATTATTTATGCAACAATAGACCACTGTGCGATACTTTGCCCTAGTGCTCATTCATTACAAATAAGTGGATCCTAATTCTTTTGAGTTAAAAATTCCTCTAAAATCATGAATTGATAAAAAATTTGAGAAATTCTGCTTGTGCCCTCACTTGTATGGCCTAATAAGAGTACACCCTAAAATTGGAGCCCTGCTTGTGCATTGTTTTGCTCACTTTGTAAGCTCAAGGTCAGACAACAGTTGCTTCAGGTGCCTGGAGAGTAACTTCTTTTCCATGGAGAGGCGAACCCAAGCTCTGGCCTTGCCCACGTCGGTCTTGATCTCACTTATGTTTTGAATGTGTCTGGAAATAAAACCACAAGGTCAAAGGTCAGGAGGTGACGTATTTGTACAAAAACCCAGGATCATCATGAAACCATTATTTCAAGACAGTTTGGGTATTTATACACACTAAGTCAAGATGTGGCAATACAATACTGTAGTATACCTTTAATACATATTTTAGGCATCCCAAGTAGTTATTTATGGCTGGAAAGATATTTGTCTGTGACTTCCTGTGTGTATGTGCGTGTGTTACTGTTTTGCTGCAAGGCACTGTCAAGTCTCTAACATCCAGACACATTCCTTTCCGCTCCATCTGTGTCATAAGCTTGCTTGCTCTATGAGAGACGCTCGTGTCTCCTCCAACGCCTTCTACTCTACGCCCCTTAATCAACCTCTCCTGTCTCCAACATTGACATCTGACTAACCCACTTTCCTCTGCACGGGGTATCTCCGTGGCAACAGAGTCAAATATTACTGGGACTTTTCCCTTAGTTATGACATTGCACTATTATCACCTTTACTGAAACATTGTTATTATTTTGAAGGAAAACATCTACTCCATATCATGACAATGGGATAGATTACTAATTAATTAAGGGATGCAGGACATCTTTTTTTTCTCCATTATGAGTGAAGAGTATGCTAACAGTCTTCGCGTCAACATTTAGTTTGGGGGTCGCCTTACTAGAAGCACAGTGCTTTGTGTGAGACACTGACTTGACCCGGAGGGCGGCCGTGGTTATTAGGCTAGAAGTAATGTGCACTACACACATACAGACACGCACGCACGAACACACACACGTACGTTCCTGCAACATAAACAAACACTACTCTTGGTGACAGCTAGGGATGTAACGGTAAATTATATAATGATAAAACCGCGGTAAAATTCCAGACGGTTAGTAACACCGTTTAAAAATGTCAATTATCGAAAAACCGTCAATTACTATTGCATTTTAGGCAACACCGCTCATTTCCTGGAAACAGAGTTGCAGCAGCGTTTGTGCAATGGCCCCGTTTGGCTTGAGAAAACAGGGCGGAAAGCAACTACATGGACCTTGCTCCAGAGCCAATCGCTTCGTTTGACTTTATTTCTCTCGCCTCACTTTCGTAGCTTAGGGTCTCGGCGTGCGTTTCAGAGCACACTGCTGTTAATACATGGCGACAGGTGTGGACAATATTGGAGGGAGATGCATTTGTCCCACACTAAAAGTATACCGTGGAGGAGAAAAATGCGTGACGTTGCTCTCATTTTTCCAACATAGCGTCAGCTGCTGTGACTGAGAGTTAATGACATGAGGAAACATGCAGCAGGCAATGTGTAGAGAGTGTTGCCACAACTTGTTTATAAAGTCCTTTATTTAACTGCTAACTTTGTCAGTGTTCAATAACACCAATACTAGCTAAAATGTCATATCATTGACTTGAACCCAGGCTGTTAAAGGGGAACTGCACTCTTTTTGGAATTTTGCCCATTGTTCACAATCATCATGAGAGACATGAACACACGTCTTTTCTTGGTGGGGGATTTTAAAGATGATAAAAACGCTTGGAAGATGGCGCTTATGGGAGTCACTGTTGTAGCTTTCAAAGCCCTCTAAAACAACTTCAAAACCCTCCATCAACATTTTACATACACACTGCAAGTACATATATAATGTAGTAACAGACACGTTTGTATAAATATGTAATATGTACAATATTTACCGTATTTTGGTAATTTTAATCACTGCCGGTACTACTACTTCGGCGCATTTATTTCCGTTTCCATAGCAGCGCATGTCTGACTTCTGGCAATAACCCCTTCTAGAATCAAACATGCGTGTGTTCTAATCATGGCAGACTTGGTAACAGACAACGAAGATGACTATTTTTAGACAAGCTATTTTGATATAAATGGAATGCTTACCCATAATTAACCAAAAAACATCCCTGGCCAGCTGGACCAAACAGACAATTGTCCATCGAGTGAGTCACACTTTATATTGATAATGATGCATGCAGCACGTCATGCGTGTTATTACAACTACAGTACATACGCTGTCTGGCTAGCTGTGTACAAACAAAACATGAAACGTGGGCTAATATTTTACAAATACTGTAATATAAATGTTCATGTTTTTCAGTCAGTACAGATTGGTGTCTTATCGCAATTTGTTGTGCATTACAAACTCAAACGCGTTTCATGCTGACATAGAAGCTAGCTAGTCTGCTCGCTCTTGCTGCCGCCGCTGATGTTTACCGCTCAAAAAGCTAAGTGCTATCTTTCTGTGTCCTTATAATTGTTTTACAGCTTTCTTTATTCTTTCCCCAACACATTTACTAGTCTTATAAAACTTACAAAGCAGCCACTGTCTGTTTCACCGCCTCACTTTCAGGTTGCTGGTTGCTAAACTAGCGAAGCTAAGCTAGTCCCGATCCAAAGCTACTCTGCTCTGAAGACAGTAAGAACTTGACTCGGTGAATGAAACACGGTGGGTATGGCTTCCCGTTCTTTGTGCACCTTTCTCGTGGATAGGTTGGCTTTACTAGAGGGCCCAGTCTGCCAGTTAGAGCAGAGTAATTTCGTAACTTGGTTAGTCCTACACCCCAGTCTACCAGACACCACACTTTAGTCATAGGAGACTCCATCACCTGGAACATACAGCTTCGTAAACCAGCCGTAATTAAGTGTAGTTCTGGGGCCCGACTAGCAACAGGCCTAGTAAACACGTACGACAGGCTAATTGCACCACTAGCTACGCAAACATAGTTGTACATGTCGGCTCCAATGACACTAGGATGAGACAGTCAGAGATTACAAAGAGGAACATAGCTAGGATTTTGTGATCTCGCTAGAAAGATCTCTCGACATCTCGTACTTGTCTCGGGCCCCTTGCCTGCGAGAAGCCATGATGAGAGATATAACAGATTATTCTCACTTAACAAGTTTATTGACAATTGGCCCTCTTACTGGGGCAAACCGGGCTTGCTGAGGAAAGACAGCCTTCACCCTAACCGGAAAGGTGCCATCACTCTTGCTAGAAACATAGATTACTGGTTGAACACAGGCAATTACTGTGCCTGTCAGCCCGGGTGATGAGTCAGTTAAACTACAACTAACCAGCGCCAGGCTCGAAAATTCCTGCACACAGAGCATTTCTTGTAGAATAATATATAACTCACATAATGTTTTTTCTGTAGTGACTGTGCCAGGGGTAGACATGCATTCTACTGAGGTAGCAAATTATGAAGCGTTATAAGGTGGCTACTTGTCCAGGGTGTACGCCGCCTTCCGACCGAATGCAGCTGAGATAAGCTCCAGCACCCCCCGCAACTCCGAAAGATCAAGCGGTAGAAAATGGATGGATAAATCTATCGCAGTACCAAGCAAATAATCTCAAGATCCCCACCATATCAATTACTAGATATGATAAAATATATTTAAGGCGCACTAGGGCGAAATAGACGTAACGTTATTGATATCAGTACTACGAATACCATTAACAAAAATGGCTCAAAACCGCCTACCACCTATCACATGGGCTTTTTAAACATCAGATCAGTCTCCTGAAGCGCTATTAGTTAATGAGGTCATTAGAGACAACAATCTTAAAATCATTGAACTCTTTTTTTCCTCTTAACGAGGCATCTCCTCCTAACTATACAAGTGCACATCTTGCCCGTCCCCTTAAAAGGGCTGGAGGGGTTCGGTTCTTGGCCCTGCACTCTTCAGCATCTATATGCTGCTGCAAATACGGTGTTAGCGTTCACTGCTACATGCCAGATTGTAGTCATCTGGAGGCGTGTCTTAATGAAATTAAACAATGGATGTCCAGCAACTTTTAGCATCTTAACGCTAAGAAAACGGAAATGCTGATTATCGGTCCTGCTAGATACGACACCTATTTAATAATACCACTTTAACAATTGACAACAAAACAATTACACAAAGCTACTCTGTAAAGAATTATCTTTGACCCAACTCTCTCGTTTGAGTCACACATTAAGAGTGTTACTAAAACAACCTTCTTTCATCTCCGTAATATCGCTAAAATCTGTCCCATTTTGTCCACCACCGACGCTAAGATTATTATTCATGCGTTCGTTACGTCTCGTCTCGATTACTGCTGGTGTAAACATTAGGAAAATATGAGAAGTCCTTCCTCCGGTGTCGTCACGCTACTTCCGGTAGGGGCAAGGCTTTTTTTTAATCAGAGACCAAAAGTTGCAAACTTTATCGTCGTTGTTCTATACTAAATCCTTTCAGCAAAAATATGGCAATATCGCGAAATGAGGCCTACTGAAATGATTTTTTTTAATTTAAACGGGGATAGCAAATCCATTCTATGTGTCATACTTGATCATTTCGCGATATTGCCATATTTTTGTTGAAAGGATTTAGTAGAGAAAATCGACGATAAAGTTCGCAACTTTTGCTCGCTGATAAAAAAAAGCCTTGCCTGTACCGGAAGTAGCGTGACGTCACAGGAGCTAGTATTCCTCACAATTCCCCGTTGTTTACAATGGAGCGAGAGATTCGGAGCGACAAAGCGACGATTACCCCATTAATTTGAGCGAGGATGAAAGATTCGTAGATGAGGAACGTTACAGTGAAGGACTAGAGAGGCAGTGATGGACGTATCTTTTTTCGCTCTGACCGTAACTTAGGTACAAGCTGGCTCATTGGATTCCACACTCTCTCCTTTTTCTATTGTGGATCACGGATTTGTATTTTAAGCCACCTCGGATACTATATCCTCTTGAAAATGAGAGTCGAGCACGCGAAATGGACATTTAAAGTGACTTTTATCTCCACGACAATACATCGGTGACACACTTAGCTACTGAGCTAACGTGATAGCATCGTTCTCAAATGAAGATAGAAACAAAAGAAATAAACCCCTGACTGGAAGGATAGACAGAAGATCAACAATACTATTAAACCATGTACATGTAACTACACGGTTAAAAATTCTCAGCCTGGTAAGGCTTAACAATGCTGTTGCTAACGACGCTAAGGCTAATTTAGCAACCGGACCTCACAGAACTATGATAAAAAACATTAGCGCTCCACCTACGCCAGCCAGCCCTCATCTTCCCATCAACAGCCGTGCTCACCTGCGTTCCAGCGAACGACGGCGCGACGAAGGACTTCATCCGTGGGTTTGGCGGCAAGCATCGGCTAGGCGTAGTAAGTAGTCCTTGTTGTGTTGCTGTAAGTATTGTACTTAGCCGCTAATACACCGATCGATCCCACCT
This sequence comes from Entelurus aequoreus, assembly GCF_033978785.1. NCBI lineage: Eukaryota > Metazoa > Chordata > Actinopteri > Syngnathiformes > Syngnathidae > Entelurus > Entelurus aequoreus. Next base: position 9,629,530 of record NC_084732.1, read on the forward strand.
ACAACGTTCTTCTTTGCAGCCTCCATTGTTCATTAAACAAATTGCAAAAGATTCACCAACACAGATGTCCAGAATACTGTGGAATTGTGTCGAAGAAAACAAGAGGTTTTTGTATCGGGTCGATGGGGTACAACCACTTCCGTGGATTTTGTGACGTCACGCGCATAAATCATATCCAAAGGAGTTTTTCAACCGGAAGTGTGGCGGGAATTTTAAAATTGCACTTTATAAGTTAACCCGGCCGTATTGGCATGTGTTTCAATGCTAAGATTTCATCATTGGTATATAAACTATCAGACTGCGTGGTCGGTAGTAGTGGGTTTCAGTAGGCCTTTAAGATGCAACTTTAAGGTTTTACTACTTACCTATAAAATACTAAACGGACTAGCTCCATTCTATCTTGCTGATTGTATTGTACCATATGCCCCGGACAGAAATCTACGTTCAAAGAACTCTGGCTTATTAGTGATTCCCAGAGCCCAAAAAAGTCTGTGGACTACAGAGCGTTTTCTATTCGGGCTCCAGTACTCTGGAATGCCCTACCAGTAACAGTTAGAGATGCTACCTCAGTAGAATGTCGTGTTTGGCTTTGAAGATCATTACAATTAAAATATCTCCATGGAGTTAAAAGATTTTTTAAAAAGTTTTATTGACATACAAATTGCTATCTTATTAATTCGTTAACTGAAATACATGTCAGTCTTCCTCACCTCATGTCTTGGATCAGTGACACTTTAAGAGGTGGCATCGTAGACCCACCATCAGATTTCCGTCTTTCAGGATCATGGATAAAACCTAAGATAGAAATAAAACACAAATCCAGGTTTTGGCTCCAGTTTGTTACAAATGTTGGCATTTCCTATACCTGGAGGTCCTAAACCAGCTGGGGTTGCACTCTTTTTCTCTTTGCTTTCCTGGTAATGATGCAAGTGGGACCACAGGGCAGATTTACCCTGAAAACAGAAACAAAACATGAATCTGAATACTGTGAGAATAAAATAGTGTTGTTTAACACCTGCATGGACACAATCAGTTGGTGAGGAGTTAGGTGAAATATATGCAGTGTTGTTGCTGTTGTTTGTCTGACCTGTTTAACTTGCAGCCCATGGCTCCAGATTCTCTCCAACAGGTCACACAGACTGGCAATCAAAGTGTTCTCCTCCACACCAGTGATGCTAACCTCCACATGACCCAACTCCACTGCCTCGCGACCCATCTTCTCGACTAGCATGCGTTTGGTCTGTAGGGAAAGAGGCATGTTGACACTTGCATTAGTTAGCAATCAATAAAAACAAATAACAGTGAAATCCTGCACGAACCTTGTTCTTGCACTCTTTAAGCAACCCTTCAACAAACTTCCAGTTTGTTTGCGCAATGACAGACGGGGACAGGTTGGACAGTTTAGGCTGTCTGATGGTTGTGCCCAAGTTCCGCGCCTCTTGGATGTATTTCTGTTTAAACAGAGACTTCATTTAAAACAACTCTTTCAAACTGTGCAAAAGAAACCTTAAAGTTATCCTTTGAAACACACAACCCAGAGCTGTCTTAACACTTAGGCAAGGTGGAAGTATTAGAAACACTACTTTGACATCACATTTCCTTAAAGTAAAAGTTAACTTAATTGAATAAACAAGGAACCATTTATAATATAAAATACACTCACTGGCCACAACATTATGATTTTTCCACTTCAATTCTTGTGTTTTATAGTATTCTATATTATTGAAGCAATATGTAGGTACATGTTTGTTCATTATTGTATTACAGAATCAGAAACACTTTGTTAATCCCCTGGAAGAAAATCATGAATTCATATATGAGCCATATAACCTGTCTAACAGAATAATCAGGCTTAAATAATGAGGTCAGATTAATTGAAACTGTTAATAGTAATTTGAATTTGAATTGAATCTACAGTACCAGTAGGAATCATTGAGTCTAATTGTTAATTTTCAAAAGTAAGCATTACTAACTTTGGGCCTTTTTGCCCTGTTTGCCTGTTTTTTACGTGCTTGAAGTTTCACACGTTCCTCTTATTTATATTTTCCCATCCAGCATGTGGACACGCGAACTGTGTAAGTTAGGCAAATATGCTAAGGTCGTAAATTAAGGCAGACTCATTACTAACGAGACAGAATTTCCCGCGGCACCGTATTTCTAGATTTTGTGAAAATCACGGAACATGGAGTTATACCAACGCTTGTAAATGTCATTGAAATCCATGGAAAAAAATATTGCTTTAAATTTGAAAAGGCCGTATCAATCCAGGCCGTGCTGTCACATGAACGTGTGTTGCCATGGTGATGCAGTGTGTGTATGCAAGCTACAACGTCTTATACCTGGCTGCATAATAATGCATAGATTAAACTTTGTTCCACTTATTATAACTACTTAGAACAAATGTTTGCCTTGACGCTTCAGAGCTGTGTGCGAGTGTATGTGCTTGCGCAGGGGAGCATGGCAGTTTGATATTAACTGGTAAAAACTAATTAGAATAAATTGATAAACATTACATTGGTACCTCAAATTACAAACGCCTCTTTTTGCGACCTTTTCGGTTTACGGACGTTTACATCGCATTAAATATGCCTATGTATGTGAACCATGTCTTGGCGTACAAACACTTCATTCATTCATTAATTTTGCATGGCGCTTGAAGCCATTGATGGATGTAATTTTGATGACATCACTACATGCGGGCACAGCCATTTTGAAGAGGCGAGGTCCACTACGCCACATTCTGTTTACATCCTGTACACACGGGCGCGGCCATTTCGAAGAGCTTCGAAAGCAAACGGCACTTTTGACAATTGTCATTCCTTGCGCCAGTCAGAGTCGTACCACCCTGTTTAGAGATCACTTTGTGTGATCAGAAACACTTTAAATGTGTCCAAACTCTCACAGTCCCGCTGTATAGCTTTAGGTTTGTCAAGGCTAGAACCAGTTATTCATGTTTACATTGATTGTTATGGGGAACTCTGCTTCAGTATTTGAACTTTTCGGTTCACGAACCATGTTCAAGTAATAATTACCTTCGTAAATCGAGGTTCCACTCTACATTATTCATGTATTTTCTATTTAATAGTCACATAGTTCAAAGATTATTGTCCAGATGCATTGAAAATCTGTAAGTACCAGGATGTTCAAACACGGCCTATATGCACACGGTTGCCTTCCGCAGTGGTCACACTCCCAAGATAACAATGTGCATTTTGATTTTTGATCATTAATTTACAGTGGCATTATGGTTATTTTATCCTCATCTCCATGGATGTTTGCAGGTGTCTCAATTGAAGCAAGCAGAATAGATTTGATTCATTTTTGGAAGTTTATTTTATCATGTTATTATGTGTGGTGTACACTGCATTCAAATTTTAGGTGCAATATAACAAACCCGAAAGGGACAAGCAGTAGAAAATGGATAGATGGATAATGTTTCACCTTCTCTGGGCGCTGGACTTATTCCAGACTCAGAAGCGCGTAAGAACAAAACTACTTAACTTGATGGGAGAATATGCGGGAGGCATTTGACAGAGAAAGCCTACATGTAAGGGTTGATCACCCAAATTGTGCCTCTTGGATGTGTGCACAGAAAGACTTAAGTGAAGGGAGAGAATGCGGGGCCGCCAGAACGTGTGCAGTTGCACACCTTTTTTTCACATCAGCACATGGGAGAACAGACCCATTTGAGAATGTAGATTAATTTTTTTTATAAAGCTCTTACATTGGATCTTAGGTTTTGCAGGTTAAGAGGTGGCCAGGGAGATCCGACTAGGTACTCACATTTTATATTGTTATAATTTCATAAAGCATAAAATGCAAACGTGACAAGATTGCTTTGTATACAAAGATTACCTGGTGCCAATTAAGGAGCTAAAACAGGACAACTTGCCATTTCCAAGTTACATACACTCAAAGTTCAACCTAGTGCATTCCCATATAACGTGACGTTCTATATTAAGCGATCGTGCCGTGGACCCCCAATTTTTGCCCGTTTTTTTACCACCGGAGTGTATTGCGTTGCTTTTCACCAAATGATCGCAAACTTACAAACTTGCATAGTAAATTTGTATGAAAGTCTCCAGAAAGAAGAAATGAAAAATAAATATGTTAAAATAACAAAATATCCACCCAGTAATCTCCAAACCTACTGGGACGTAGAAGCACAATCCACCGTTCATCTTATGTCACATGGCGGCACTATCCACCAAGCAGGTTTAGGCAGCCGAGTTATGCGCATAAATTTTTTGAAAAGAAAAGTGTAAAAAATACAAATGTAAATAAAACACAATATTGGGAATAACGCGATGTGTATTTTTTTTGGAGTGTAAATGACATTCAAATAAATGATTGCAAATTTCAATCAACAATGTTTCCATCATTTGACGTGCATGTCCATCCATCCATCCATTTTCTACCGCTTGTCGCTTTCGGGGTCGCGGGGGGTGCTGGAGCCTATCTCAGCTGCATTCCGGCGGAAGGCGGGGTAGACTGTTTATTTTAAATGAACCAGCCTTGTATAACAAAATCTCAGTCAAAGGTGGTCTTATGGTGGAGGAAGCTGGAAGAGGGAAAGACCACATGGGCAGCTCATGTGGTCTGAGCATGAAGGCCTCACAGAGCACCAGCACATACCACATCCACAGTCACCGACTTTAGACAGGGCTTGAAGGACTGCAAGTGCCAGTAGTAGTCAAGAAACAGCAGGAGCTGCAGCTCCGGAAACAAACACTCTACATGCTGAGAGTGTGCGAGCATGAGTGCAAACAAAACAAAAACAAGATAAGACACAGTGACCATAGAGATGGTGAAAAGTGGGACAAAAATGTGGGGAAAGGTAAAATAAATTGAGTGAAAAAAGGTCAAGCAGAATGAACAGAAAGAACAAAGCTAAAGGTGTAAAATGCGCATTACTAGTAGTATGCTAACCTCTCTCTGGTCATTATCTAAATAAAGATGCTCTGCGTGCTGCTTCTGACGATCACGCCTCCTCCACTGGGCAGGGGCGCTCCTCTTGGTCCATCTGGAACATAGAAAAGCATTACATAAACAGTCAACTGAGAAACAAGGACCCATCCGTAGAATATGCAGGACATGCAAAATAGTCACTTGTTGCTAGTGGGCCCAGAGGAGAGCACATCAGTTTGCAGTCGTGGGAAGAAGCCTTGCTCATAACGTCCCTGGCCGATCTTCATGTCCAGAAGGTGCGGAAGCAGAGCTGTGTGGTCGATCTTCATCACTCTCGCCTCAATGGCCTTCTCTGTGAACAGAAACATTGTGTTCCCACTAGGGTTGTTCGGTTTGCCGGTACTAATAAAGTACCGCAGTGCTAATGAATCGAAAACGGTACAATACTGCCTTTCAAAAATACCGGTACTTATTTTTTCATCCATATGCTGCTGTGCGGCGGTGACGTACAGAGCTGAAGAGCATGTTGAGTGTGTCAGCATGCACACACTCACAGAGCGCACAAGCAGAAACAGTGAGGAAAGGAAAAAGGAAAATGGCAAATAAAGGCAATTCCACTGGTTAATAAAGATTGTGCGTGAAGCGCAATATGGAGGTATTTGGGCTTCAAAACTATCAAAGATGACGCTTTAAGTGCCAAGTTACAAGCAGTGCTTTAAAACGCTCCTCACCATTGGTGGCAATGAAGTATTACCACCTGCGCTTCAAACTTAGGTAAATATTTAAATAAGCATCCAGACCTGTACAATGAGTTTAAAGGTATTATATTTAACAAGCTACCCTGCTGTGCACATGCAGATATGTAGAAACGTACACAGCTGCTTGGCTTGATACCAAATATTAGCAGAGTCAAAACCGCACACGTAGCGCAAACTAATGCAAGTGAAATCACTACATTTTGTAACAAATTGCTACAATTTATGTTTTATCCTTAATGTGTGTTTTACCTGCTACATGTCTTATCTGTGTAGTTGTAGCCACTGTATTGTTTTTAGTATTTACTAATGATTGTATTTGTCTTAAAGCACATACCAAGAGTGGCAACAATAAATCATAAAGCATGTCAGAAAAGCTTTCCGTTATATTCTAACCTAATTCTAGATTATGGCAGGCTATACAGTGTATCCATCCATCCATCCATCCATTTTCTACCACTTGTCCCTTTTGGGGTCGCGCGGGGTGCTGGAGCCAATCTCAGCTGCATTCGGGCGGAAGGCGGGGTACACCCTGGACAAGTCGCCGCCTCATCACAGGGCCAACACAGATAGACAGACAACATTCACACTCACATTCACACACTAGGGCCAATTTAGTGTTGCCAATCAACCTATCCCCAGGTGCATGTTTTTGGAGGTGGGAGGAAGCTGGAGTACCCGGAGGGAACCCACGCAGTCACGGGGAGAACATGCAAACTCCACACAGAAAGATCCCGAGCCCGGGATTGAACTCAAGACTACTCAGGACATTCGTATTGTGAGGCACAAAATTGCTAATTGTTCTTTGAGTGCAACAAGAAAAGCCTAATGTGTTTAATGCCTTTTAATTTTAATTCTAATCTTTCAAAATTGTTCTTTGAGTGCAATAAGAACTGTATGTTTATTGTATCATAAGATTTTTTGGTAACATTTCTATCTTTTGTGGTCCCTTTTACTTTGAAAAGTATCGAAAACTATCAAAATACATTTTGGTACCGCCAGTACCAAAATATTGGTATAGGGATAACCCTAGTTCCTACATTGACTTCGTTATGGCCAATTAGTTGTAAAAACACACCCGCACAAATTCGTAGACACAATACAAGAGACTATCAAGTTAGCCTTTACAAATAATAATGCTTAGTTTAGAGAGGCATTAATCCAATGTAATATTTTGTTTTTGCAGTGAATTATCATAAAAGATGTGTCTAATATTTTGCCCTTTTCGCACAGTTAAAAATGTATACCATAATGTAAGTTATTAGAATGTCTTAAAACAGCTCTTGCACTGGATCTGATTTGATTGTGCAGGTGTACTGAATATTGTAGTGGCACATATACAACCGGTCTGTCTCACAAAGAACTTCAAAATGCATCCAAATAATTACAAGAGAATGTCCTGTCTATTGTATTGGTTTTGTTCATTGGCCATTTTATTATCTAGATTCCTTCTGTCCATATTGCTTACCAGACTCTTCGATGTCTGTACATTTCTGGTACATAGAAGTGCGCAGAGTGGGTGTGCGGACATTCAGCATCCGAACTTTATCGACTCGACCGTCAAACACTCTCAGCGTGTGCTCCTTCTCCTCATCCTCATGGCAGAGGATCTTACTGTCGATGAAGGAGGCAAACATCTGTGTCTCCAGGAAGCGAGACAGAAAAGGCAGGTAGGGCTCAGGCTGGTCGGATAGGAAAGAGGCCTACACACACGCACACAAAGACAATTCATTATGAAGGGTTATGCCTTCAACAATACATCACTAGTAATAATGATCCGAAACTTCGAACCTTATCAAAGTTCTGCATCTGATCTCGATTGGTGAACCAGGACTCCTTGTCTTGACTCGGTTGGATCACAAACACCTCGTAGTCGGCAAACATCTGAGTGAAGCGGTTGGCAAACACCTCGCGCACATGGATGTTGAACTGGTGCATCTTCAGCTCCTCTTCATCACAATGGAAGCGTGACTCCTTTTTACCACCGGCATCCTCTCTCACCTCCAACTGATGAACACAGACACATGTGGAAGCAAAAACACAGCTGCATTGATCAATTATAACTGTAGCACTTATCAATAGGTGTCAGAAGCTCCTCTGTACAGATGCCAGAAAATAGGAGTTCAAATAACAAAGCCATGCTTTGCTGCCTAAGTGAAACACTGGGAATGCTAACAAACGTGAGGGGCTGACCTCATAATTGAAAACTAATCAGAGGCAATATGCCCATTTGGTAATTGAAATGTCCGATTAATAGGCAGAAACATCCTCTAGTCTTCAACTTAACATCAATGCTATTATACTATTCTCTACTACGTCATTACTGCCATGGTTCTGAATCTGATGGTTTGATCAACATTTTTGAAGTGTAGTACAATTGTTATCAAATTCTGCTGTATTCTAACAATACATTAGCTTCCAGGACCATTAATTTGTACACGTAGTATATGACTATTCATATTCATTGTTTCCTTTATCTGGACTTTCTATTCATCACTTTACTCCTAAAGTATGACAGTAATACAACAAACATTTTAGTTGCAGTGTCAATGTAAAGCTCAGTCTTAATGCATCTTAGCTGAACTACAATTGTGTGCCTTGTAGGGGTGATGAAATGGCTCCCTCTTGTGTTAACCCTTGGTGTCTGCTGTTTAAAAATATGATATATTTTTTCAATCAAGACATTCAAACAATTTCTGTTTTAACATGACAGTAATTGTTATCCTAAATGTAATTAAGAGATGCACAACATTATTATTTTTGCAACACAATTAGGCACGCTTTTGAGGGCGATTTGTGATTCTAAAAACAAAACAAAATTAAAGGGGAACTGCACATTTTTCCTTTCATTCACAGTCCTTATGTGAGACAAGAACACGTTTTTCTTTTTTTATGCATTCTGAATAGTAAATAAATGCGATCAAAAGTCTGCTTACAATGGAACCTATGGGAGTCGCTCTATTCTGCCTATAAACCCCTTAAAAAACATCCAAACACATCGATTAGGGTTTTATATACATGATGTAAGTATGTATGTAATGTAGGAACAGGCACGCTTATAATATATCAAATATATTTAACTATTTTGCTCATTATAAGCATACGTGGCACATTAATTTAAAAAACGCATCACAACGTTCCCTTTTTTTTTTTAACAACATCCCTGATTTCTACTCACTGCAGACTTCATGAGAGCCAATAAACATCAAAAAATAACTTACTGTACAAAGTCTGCTGTCAATAGGATACCGACTGATAGAATGTTGTCACATTTCCGTTTAGATGAAAAATTACTCAATCCTCACAAACAAAACAGGGGGTGGAACCAGGCTTTTTGTATCTTCTCGCCATTGCCATGTCCACATCGGCTGTCAAAGAGTACCAACTTCTCGGATTGTGTCCTCATCCTTCAACTATCAAGGTGAGAGGCATGATTTATGATCTCAAATAAACTTTCACAAGCACCAAGGCGAGGAAGCAGCTCACCAGCCAATGATATCAACATAGCAACACAAGCTCTTCATCCTGGCGCCGCTATAAATAGTTTGTCTGCGTTAGCACTTATAATAACAATATCACAAATACTTGGTAAATATTCAAGTCGCAAAGTTTAAATGGAGTATTGTTGGCGGTTTCTGGATGGTTATTTTTTGGGTTTTATGGGCGGAATAGAGGACCTCCAATTGGGTCCATTGTAAGCGGACTTTTATTTAAGAGTGAGAATGTACTGTATTAAAAAAATCTGTTGTCTTGTCTTTCCTACTGATTCCAAAAAAGTGCACTTCCCCTTTAAAAAAACATCAGCCTGACAATCAAATCTTACCTTTTCCAGACTGACGCCTGTCCTCTTGACCAAAGCCTGTAGCCTTGCGATTGTTTTATTCTCCCTCAGCAGGTAGGAGTTTAAAGGCGAGGCCAAGTTGCCGTTGCGTTTGTCGGAGACAACGTCAACTGATCGCAGGCCTCTGTGCTCAACTTGGAAGTCAGAGTCGAGGTTTCCTTCCAGTGTGACACCAAAGGACATTAGCACCTCTGAGATCTCTTGTATGAACTCTAATTTGTTGGGAAACTGCGGCAACTCTTCTGGAAGTTCTATAAAATGGTTGTCGATGTCCACAAAACACAAGTTGGCCTGGGGAGACATGGGATAGAATATGAGACAGTAACCAATTCTGGGCTTGAGTGCCTTTAATACTATAAACAAAACTCGAGAGTAGGGATGTCCGATAATGGCTTTTTGCCGATATCCGATATTGTCCAACTCTTTAATTACCGATACCGATAACAATTATGGGTTATACTTGTATAGCGCTTTTCTACCTTCAAGGTACTCAAAGCGCTTTGACAGTATTTCCACATTTACCCATTCACACACACATTCACACACTGATGGCGGGAGCTGCCATGCAAGGCGCTAACCAGCAGCCATCAGAGGCAAAGGGTGAAGTGTCTTGCCCAAGGACACCACGGACGTGACTAGGAAGGTAGAAGGTGGGAATTGAACCCCAGTAACCAGCAACACTCCGATTGCTGGCACAGCCACTCTATCAACTTCGCCATATCAACCGATACCAATATATACAGTTGTTGAATTAACACATTATTATGCCTAATTTGGACAACCAGGTATGGTGAAGATAAGGTCCTTTTTAAAAAATAAAATAAAATAAGATAAATAAATTAAAAACATTTCCTTGAATAAAAAAGAAAGTAAAACAATATAAAAACAGTTACATAGAAACTAGTAATTAATGAAAATGAGTAAAATTAACTGTTAAAGGTTAGTACTATTAGTGGACCAGCAGCACGCACAATCATGTGTGCTTACGGACTGTATCCCTTGCAGACTGTATTGCTATATATTGATATATAATGTAGGAACCAGAATATTAATAACAGAAAGAAACAACCCTTTTGTGTGAATGAGGGGAGGGAGGTTGTTTGGGTTGGTGCACTAAATGTAAGTGTATCTTGTGTTTTTTATGTTGATTTAATACATTTAAAAAAATAAAATAAAATTTAAAAAAACCTAAAAAAAACCCCAATACCTATAATAAAAAAAACGATACCGACCATTTCCGATATTACATTTTAAAGCATTTATCTCTACTCAAGAGTGGAAAGGCTGAATAGAAAAATACAACGTGAACGTGTATGTAATGTACCATTTCATTAGCCCGTGTGTGTTGTAAAAGAGGGAGGACAATACACTGGGACACAATATAATAAGAAAAAGCTGGCCTAGAAATTTCCTTGAGTATTCAGACATGTTTTACAATAAAAGGTCAAGGCATAAAACATCTGGAGGGACAGGATGCTTGTGAAAAGTACATGCCAGAATGCAAAAAGTGAAACTGCCTTTCTTTTGGCCTAGTAGCCACACAGCAAAGACACAAATTACATAATGAACACAAACAAATATTCAGAAGTTGTAACTCGTAAGAGCCAGTGTTGGTCATCTTACCTTAAAAAAGTTATTAGCTACAGTTACAAATGATTTTTCACAAAGTAATTTACACTTTACTTGCTGGGTAATTAGTTACCTAGCAAAGTAACTTTGACGTTACTTTTTTTTATTAATTTTTTTTTTACAAGGTTACGTTCAATAACATCTTTACGTCAAAGATGTTTATATTAAAGGATCGAAGAATAAAAACACTATATGCAGTGTTTTTGAACATTTGGCATTTATCTGAACTCAAAAATAGATTGCAGTGTGCCATATGATATGCATATAAATAATGTATAAAAATATAATATTCCGTAAAGTAACATGATTAAATATTGAAAGTACAAAACCCAATACGGTACCGAAAATGTAAACTTGGGTAAAAAGACACAAAGGAACATTTGTGTAAATACAGCCTGAAAAAACTTTAGATAGAACTGTTAGCAAGTTTTGGGCAAATAAATGACATGCACCCAAGTAAACGTTTTAAAACGTTCCTACATGACATTCTGACAATAAATTGCATGAGTGTACAAATATTGCGGTCTTTCCTTAAAATAGTTTTAATTATGCAAGAGAGTAATCACCTGTGATTAATCTTGATTAATCCAAATTCCAAAATCTGATGAATCAGATTAAAACGATTGGCTGCATTTACTTTGGGGTTTGGTTAGCAGCAGGAACAAGTGTCATGTTGGCATGTGTTGACATGAGGTACGATTGGAGTTGCTTGAAGCAGACGTAGATAAACGTTTGTTTTCCAGGGCTTGCATGTTATACATAAACATTCTTGCCTTTAATTTCCATCCATCCATCCATCTTCTACCGCTTGTCCCTTTTGGGGTCGCGGGGAGTGCTGGAGCCTATCTCAGCTGCATTCGGGCGGAAGGCGGGGTTTCAATGAGCGAAAAGTAATGCCGGTACTTGCAGTTTGAGTATGCTACCTTTGAATTTCCCTGGCTCCAGCTAGTCGCAATTATCAATAGCGTTCTTGTTGTGTCAGTCAGAGCGTGCAGTGAAAGAGCATGAGCAGTGCATGATCCATCCACCCAGTCAATCATCATCCCCGCCCCTTCTCTCTGCATTCAGCTGATCTGTGGCCGAAACCTGACACTTTGTGCCAGAGGTGGGACCAAGTCATTGTTTTGCAAGTCACAAGTAAGTCTCAAGTCTTTGCCCTCAAGTCTCGAGTCAAGTCCCGAGTCAAGTCCAAAGTCAAGACTGGAAAGTCTCAAGTCAAGTCCCAAGTCCTGCATTTTGAGTTTCGAGTCCTTTCAAGTCCTTTTAACCACAGACTAATATATTTACACAGATTGTTTATGCTTTTAAAACGCTTTATTTATTTATTAAAACAAGTGCATTTGAAATTGCAGGAAAAAAAATAGTGCTGACATTGCACTTCATAATAGCACTATTAACCAGTCATTTTAAACATTTAACTCATTCCTTGACAGAATAAACATATTTGAAAAAACAAGTGCAACTGTACTTATTTGCACAAAAGTGTTAACATTGTATTTCCATGGCATATTGCATTGTAGCTAGTTCCACAGCAGTTTCTATCCTGTTCTTACCTTATCTCATTGATCTCATCTCATACTGGATGTGTGTTTATGTGTGCGTACACATGAAAAACATAACAAATACATGAACATAACAATGAACAGAGTTGTACTTTTTAGATGTCAGGGCCCTATGCAATATGTACACATATTCTTAATATAGTATACATTTTAACTGACCTTTATTTGACTATGTTTGTCTTTTTGTAGGTGGCTAAAATATGCGGTGCTGCTGACCGCCGTCTAATGTTACGTTACTGTGTGTGATACATTGACTAACGTAACGTTATGTATAGGTACCTCATGCAACCCTGCTTAAAAAAATCGCTTAACAAAAAGTATGAATAAGGTAGCGAACTGCAGTGGACGCAACAGATTGCGGTGTTTGCAATGACGTTATAACCATAGACATCTTGTAAGTAGACGCAGCATTGGCTGCTGTGACGCGAGCAATTTGGCCGCCATTTTGAAGTGGTGATGAGGAGCCGGCGAGCAGCCTAAACTGAGTGTTGACAGGTAGAAAACAAAGATGCCGGGTTGGTGTTCATCGTTTTCCTGCTCAAATGAGCGGACTGTTAAAAATAGGAATCGGGGGATTACTTTTCACAAGTAAGATTTAACATTAACGTACTATTGGTTGTATTTTGTGAAAAGAATATTACCACAGAGTTGAGAAGGAGCAAAGATCTTCAATATTTGTATGTGAAAATCACAAAGAAATCTTCTGGGGGAGGATGACGCCCCTACAGGGGTTTGGTTTACAAACTTTCAGCCCTGAAACAAAATTCACCAGCCGCCACTGATTATGAAGCATTCTAATTTTAGGCAAAATATAAGACAATACTTTCTTAACAGTATAATTGTAACCAGGAATAAGTCTTTTCATTAATAATATTCAAATACTAACATTGTTGGGTAAGACATAATTTGGTTTTATTCTGAATCCAGTGAAACAGATCGGTGGTTTTAGCTGATATAAAGACTTTCAGGTGTTTATATATGTTTATGTTTAAGTATTTGGCAGACGCTTTTATCCAAAGCGACATAGATAAAAAATACATATAAAACAATCACTGTAAACATGATCCTCCAATGGGCTCACCACCCATAGCAGGGGCCATAGAGGTCGGGTGCAATGTGAGCTGGGCGGCAGCCGAAGGCAGGGCACTTGGCGGTCCGATCCTCGGCTACAGAAGCTAGCTCTTGGGACGTGGAACGTCACCTCGCTGGGGGGGAAGGAGCCTGAGCTAGTGCGCGAGGTGGAGAAGTTCCGGCTAGACATAGTCGGACTCACTTCGACGCACAGCAAGGGCTCTGGAACCAGTTCTCTCGAGAGGGGATGGACTCTCTTCCACTCTGGCGTAGCCGGCAGTGAGAGGCGACGGGCTGGGGTGGCAATTCTTGTTGCCCCTCGGCTCAGAACCTGCATGTTGGAGTTCAACCCGGTGGACGAGAGGGTAGCTTCCCTCCGCCTTCGGGTGGGGGGACGGGTCCTGACTGTTGTTTGCGCTTACGCACCAAACAGCAGCTCAGAGTACCCACCCTTTTTGGATTCATTCGAGGGAGTACTTGAGGGTGCTCCCCCGGGTGATTCCCTTGTTCTACTGGGGGACTTCAACGCTCATATTGGCAACGACAGTGAAACCTGGAGAGGCGTGATTGGTAAGAATGGCTGCCCGGATCTGAACCCGAGTGGTGTGTTGTTATTGGACTTTTGTGCCCGTCACGGATTGTCCATAACGAACACCATGTTCAAGCATAAGGGTGTCCCATATGTGCACTTGGCACCAGGACACCCTAGGCGCAGTTCCATGATCGACTTTGTAGTTGTGTCATCGGATTTGCGGCCTCATGTTTTGGACACTCGGGTGAAGAGAGGGGCGGAGCTTTCTACCGATCAGTTGCTGCGATGGTGGGGGAGGATGCCGGACAGACCTGGCAGGCCCAAACGCATTGTGAGGGTTTGCTGGGAACGTCTGGCAGAGTCTCCTGTCAGAGAGAGTTTCAATTCCCACCTCCGGAAGAACTTTGAACATGACACGAGGGAGGTGCTGGACATTGAGACCGAGTGGACCATGTTCCGCACCTCTATTGTCGAGGCGGCTGATTGGAGCTGTGGCCGCAAAGTAGTTGGTGCCTGTCGTGGCGGTAATCTTAGAACCCGTTGGTGGACACCGGCGGTGAGGGATGCCGTCAAGCTGAAGAAGGAGTGCTATCGGGTTCTTTTGGCTCATAGGACTCCTGAGGCAGCGGACAGGTACCGACAGGCCAAGCGGTGTGCGGCTTCAGCGGTCGCGGAGGCAAAAACTCGGACATGGGAGGAGTTCGGGGAAGCCATGGAAAACGACTTCCGGACGGCTTCGAAGCGATTCTGGACCACCATCCGCCGCCTCAGGAAGGGGAAGCAGTGCACTATCAACACCGTGTATGGTGAGGATGGTGTTCTGCTGACCTCGACTGCGGATGTTGTGGATCGGTGGAGGGAATACTTCGAAGACCTCCTCAATCCCACCAACACGTCTTCCTATGAGAAAGCAGTGCCTGGGGAATCTGTGGTGGGCTCTCCTATTTCTGGGGCTGAGGTTGCTGAGGTAGTTAAAAAGCTCCTCGGTGGCAGGGCCCCGGGGGTGGATGAGATCCGCCCGGAGTTCCTTAAGGCTCTGGATGCTGTGGGGCTGTCTTGGTTGACAAGACTCTGCAGCATCGCGTGGACATCGGGGGCCGTACCTCTGGATTGGCAGACCGGGGTGGTGGTTCCTCTCTTTAAAAAGGGGAACCGGAGGGTGTGTTCTAACTATCGGGGGATCACACTCCTCAGATCACGGGTACAAGCGGCCGAAATGAGTTTCCTCCGCCGGGTGGCGGGTCTCTCCCTTAGAGATAGGGTGAGAAGCTCTGTCATCCGGGAGGAGCTCAAAGTAAAGCCACTGCTCCTCCACATCGAGAGGAGCCAGATGAGGTGGTTCGGGCATCTGGTCAGGATGCTACCCGAACGCCTCCCTAGGGAGGTGTTTAGGGCATGTTCGACCGGTAGGAGGCCACGGGGAAGACCCAGGACACGTTGGGAAGACTATGTCTCCCGGCTGGCCTGGGAACGCCTCGGGATCCCCCGGGAAGAGCTAGACGAAGTGGCTGGGGAGAGGGAAGTCTGGGCTTCCCTGCTTAGGCTGCTGCCCCCGCGACCCGACCTCGGATAAGCGGAAGAAGATGGATGGATGGATGTAAACATGATCATTTAAGGGAAGAATGTAATACAAAATATCAATACAAAGTGTCAAGACAGAATAAACTCTCTGCTGCTGCAGCAACAGAGATACAGTCTATAGGTCCCTAAAATATATAGATATCTAATGTATTCATACATTGTTAATGTATGATATACGCATGTATATACAACCTAATCATATTGTTTCTTCAATTTAAAAATAGCTGACCGTTTTTTCCCCCCTTCTCTGGGGCAGTATAGCTCGGTTGGTAGAGTGACCGTGCCAGCAACTTGAGGGTTGCAGGTTCGATCCCCGCTTCCGCCATCCTAGTCACTGCCGTTGTGTCCTTGGGCAAGGCACTTTACCCACCTGCTCCCAGTGCCACCCACACTGGTTTAAATGTAACTTAGATATTGGGTTTCACTATGTAAAGCGCTTTGAGTCACTAGAGAAAAAGCACTATATAAATATAATTCACTTCACTTCACTTACATTCCCAGTTTTGATCTCGGACGTCTGGTAACTTATAGCATATAAGAATATTCTATTACTGTTAAGCAAACTATGAATAATAAAACATGTGTCCTACACATATGACAAAAAAGCACGTGAAAATCAGTGGTATTCAGTGAGGTAAAATGAATTAAATGCGCTGACAGTTCATTGCTCCTGCCAATTGAATTGCACTGAGTGGAGCGGATCACCACTCCAAGATGGCGGCCCCGCGTCTCGTCAGCGCTAGTAGGCAGTAGCGCTCCATGCTGTGTCTACTTATAAGATGTCTATGGTTATATTGTTAGCAGTGAGTTTACAGCCTCACTGATTTAACTACACAGCAAATAAAAGTTACGTTACTTGGCCAATAAACGTTAGCTTACATTCAAAACTTACCGTTCTTTGTGAAACTTCAAATGTCGAACGAAGTTGGAAGTTGTTGCAATTCGTTTTTTGTTGACCAAGTCATAGTTTTAATAACCGAACGGAACTATCTTTGGCGTAATTTTTCCTTACTGGCGCGTTGTATGAGAGCTATTCTTCGTTGGTTGTTCTGCAATTTGATTGGATGAATGCTGCGGGATGAAAACAACGTGGATCTAATTTGATTGGCTGTTGAACTGACAGGCAGCACACACGCTGACAGACACACACACGTACACAATGGAAGATACGGAGCGCTCCTGAATAACTTTTTAATTGTTGGGTTTTGGGGAAAGTAGCAAGTCTTGTCAAGTCAAAAGGCTCAAGTCCAAGTGAAGTCACAAGTCATTGATGTTAAAGTCCAAGTCGAGTTGCAAGTCTCTTTATATTTTGTCAAGTAGAGTCTAAAGTCATCAAATTCATGACTCGAGTCTGACTCGAGTCCAAGTCATGTGACTCGAGTCCACACTTTTGCTTTGTGCTTCATTAAACCAAACTGTAGTAATGAGCCACTTCATATTCTCAGTAACCAAAACAGCGTTGCAATGATGGGTACAGTAATTAATTAGATTACTTGTTACTGAAAAAAAATATGCCGTTATTAACAACAGAATAGATAATAACCAATAGAAATACGGTGGAATCTGAAGTAAAGTTCGACCACCATTTTAGGGGAAAACTGCACAAAAACTTAGGAGGTTGGACCGGAACCTAAAATATATACGTTTGGCTTTTCTTTAAGTTGTTTATGCTAATATATCATGAATTACACAGCAATGTAGTAAATACATACTACACCGGTTGCTTAATACAAATTGGTTAAAGCGAAAAAACCTGTTAATTGACTGAAAGAAGTAAAAACAGAACATTAATAACTACGGATTTCCACAGAATGCGTAACAGCTGCTGAACGGCGTCGCCACGGAAGGTCTCAGCCATCAGCAGTCCGCTAATACCCATCTGTTTGATGTGCATTTTTACACCTCTGCCATGCAGCGAAATAGCGCAGACTTTTACGAGATCTCGCAAATCCACGTGTAATCATGAGATAAGGGGAGTTGTAGTAAAACGAACCACAAACAGTTTATTCTGTCCTTCCAGAAGAGCAAAGCAAATCCTGCCATTCGAGATTCGTACAGGCTGCTGAACGGTACCACTGCAGAACGTCTCGAGCTTTGCCGTCCATCAATACCCGTTGGCGGGCGTCTGTGGCGGCAATGACTTGTCTTGACTCGTGGAAAAGATGACAGTTTTGCTTTGCAGAACAACAACTTTATTTATGTTTTGCAGCAAGCAACAACACAACAGGAACATCATCGTTGGCGAGCGTTGTACACGCACGCGCACAAACACACTCTTGCTAACCACTCCCCTGCTTCCCCACCCTCGTAACAGCTGGTATTTTGACAAAGGCCCCCATATAGCAGCCTGGGATATGCCTGTAATATAATTCTTAAACTTTGGACCTCCAGAATCAGCATGTCCTCATCATTTGTGTCAACGACGTAAAATTACTTCTGAAAACCCTTGTCAAGTAGACTTCATGTCTGTCCCCACCCATTATGACGTTAAAAGTGAAAAATACAATTTGCCTTGAAAACCGAATATGTTTATTTTTCAAGTAAACCAGATCATTTATTTTGTGTTTGTGTATGACTTCCTGTCCAACACGAGCAGATATTTTAAAATATTTTTTAGCGAGAGATCACTCACACCTGCCAAGAGTTTCCGCTGTCACTTTCAGCCTTTCTCAGAGCGGTCGCTGCCTCCTGGTGTGACGAGTTTAGAACAACTGGCTGTGTTTTGGCCCCCCACATCTCTTACTACATAAAAAACTATCTGTCTGCACAAAAGACAGACAAATTGTTTTACTTTGTTTACTTTTACTATTTTATTAATAGTGTTGGGAACTTTTCTAGACGGTGGATGTGATTGAGGCTCATTGGGTCGCTCTGCTGTCAGACACGGACCTCGCCGGAAATTGGACACGGCGAAGGTGTGAAGTGAAGTTCTCCTTTTTCTAGACAGTGGATGTGATTGAGGCTCATTGGGTCGCTCTGCTGTCAGACACGGACCTCGCCGGAAATTGGACACGGCAAAGGTGTGAAGTGAAGTTCTCCTTTTGCAAAGGTAATGATCCTTCCACGGGTTTACATAAAGAAACTTTGTCACAATTTTTACTTTCTCTATTTGGTCAAGTTTGATATCCTCTTGGTGTTGCGTCAAAAACCAAAAACCTCACAAACTGTGGTTTAGCCTTTTTTGAGGGGAAAAAGTTGCAAATGAGATCTTTGTTTATTCACTTTAATGAAAGACTGTATTATTTTTATAAGTTGTAGGTTTATTAACTTTAAAAGATCACAGAGTAAGTGCTAGAGCACATCCATGTAACAATATGAACCCTAGAGACCAGTCAATAATCATCATCTGTTTTTCTCAAAAAAAAAAAGTGAAAAAAAAGGCCCTAGATTCAACTGATCGTCGACTATGGGCAAAATCTAAAGATCAGATTCGACTATGAAAATCTACAGTTGAAGCCAGCTCTACTACTTATAGCAGTTAACTTTTTTTTACACTGGTAAACGTTAAAGAATGTTAAAAGGTTACTTGAAACAGTACCTGTACAATAATAAACATGTTTAAATTCCCATGCTAAAATTGGTGAGGGAGCCGGACAGGTGAGGGAGCCAGACAGGAAGTAGAACTGAAATAAGAGCGCTAACCAGGAAATAACCATAAACTCAGGGAAATAATACAAAATACAAAAGTGGGTAAGGCCTGACGTAACAGATCCTGTCATTTGGATTCCGAATTGGAGGTCAAACCAGCTGGGTTCTACCTCCAAGGATGGATCTACTACCGGTATATAGGAATTATGAAACGGCTGTGACAATACTAGAATCCAGTGTTTCATTCTGTTAAGACAGTGTAATGTGCCGCTTTGATAAATTGGGTTTTGTTTTGGGGCCAATGAAGCAGTGTTTAAGTGTCCAAGTTTGGCTTCAGTTGCACTGTTTTATCAGCAGGTTAGATGTTCAGTACTCAATCTACATTAAAAATTAGACCTTGCTCTTATCCATGACAACATCAGTGTGAAGGAAATCAAGTCGAGATGTCCCGATCTCGATCACCAGATCAGACCGGTAGCCGATATAAGTATTTTTTAAAAGATCGAATATCAGCTGACTAGCTTACCTCAGCTGTGTCCTGGTGTTCACAAGCTAAAGACGGACGTGGCGAAGTTGGTAGAGTGGCCGTGTCAGCAATCGGAGTGTTGCTGGTTACTGGGATTCAATCCCCACCTTCTACCATCCTAGTCACGTCCGTTGTGTCCTTGGGCAAGACACTTCACCCTTGCTCCTGATGGCTGCTGGTTAGCGCCTTGCATGGCAGCTCCCGCCATCAGTGTGTGAATGTGTGTGTGAATGGGTGAATGTGGAAATACTGTCAAAGCGCTTTGAGTACCTTGAAGGTAGAAAAGCGCTATACAAGTATAACCCATTTATCATTTATTATTTAAAGATTATACCCATGTGAAAGATTCCTTCTAAAGGGATGCACACTCAGGGAGACACAGTAACATTTCTGTATTCCCTTGTTACACACATGTAGGAGGTGTGTGTGTGAATTCCAGGAGGGATTGGTATCTCAAACACCGGCTAGAATGTAAGAGCAAGCAGGAACAAATGTGTCGCGGTTATTGTCCATCCACCATAATCTATAAACGAACAACATAATAAAAACAGTAGTATTTCTAATAGTCGCCTCAATGGCAGAAAATAAAAGTTTCTTACAGGTTACATCACAGCAAGACTACAAGACGATGACGAGCTCAACATGCTACATATACTACACACAGTAAGATGACCAAAGAAGTTGTTAACTGCTCAACTTGAGCTCTGGGATGTAAACAAAGTGGAGTGGATTGATACCAATATCGATAGTAACAATACCAATTATAGTGTCAGTTTATGGTCGATATTACAGTAATTAGATCAATATTCTTTATTATCACAAAATAGTTTTTTCTCATTTTTTGTTACTAAGGCTTTGAGGGCAAAGACCAAATTATTAAAATTGGAGCCAAATGTAGTTTTTTGCTTTTGTTAAGTTATTGTGCACCATCCACTTTAATTTGCTCAAAAAATAGTATAGAGCATTCACTACCTGCTGACAAATGCGATAACATACTGCGTCACTTCCAGTTGTATGATTTTCTTAAAACTATTATGAATCTACTTGTTAATTTACTGGTAATATCTGGTTACTTTTTGTTGTAACATGGTTCTAGCTACATTTCTGTTAAAATGTCCATGTAATCTTCTGTTGTTTGGATACTTTACATTAGTTTTGAGCGGTACTACAAATTTGGTATTGATCCAATACCAAGTAGTTACAGGGGCACTACTTGCCATACCAATGCTGATACTCAAAATTTTCAAAATCATTGAATGAATAAACTTTTGATCGCAATTATAATTAGACAAAAACACAGGATTGCGGCATAACATTGTAGAAAATATTGAAATTATTTCTTATTGTTGGCTCTTAAATATTGGGACGCAAGAAAAAAGCAAAATAAGGTTTTTGTGATGATAAATGTATCGATATAAACCCAGTTGTATAGACCATATACAGATATTATACTTGGTATCATTATGGTCAATATTTGTATTTATCTACCCACCTTTGTTTACATTCAAGAGCTCTAGCTTAGCATGGACGGCTTAATGCAGTGGTCCCCAACCTTTTTGTAGCTGCGGACCGGTCAACGCTTGAAAATTTGTCCCACGGACCGGGGGGGTTATTTTTTTATATAATCTATATATTGTGTTTTTTATGTTGATTTAATAAAAAAATAAAAAAAATAATTTTTTTATTTTTATATATATATATATTTTTTTTACATTTCTTGTGCCGCCCGGTACCAGACGCAGCCCGGTGGTTGGGGACCACTGGCTTAATGTATCTTCCTACGGTGTGTTGAGAAGCATGTTTAGAAGCAAGAATCTTTGCTTTAGCTTCTAGCTCGTTAGCAAGGACGCTACAGTGTGTTAAGAGCGCTTGTCGTTGCCAAAGCAGCGAGAATGCCTATATATAACATGCATTATCACGATACGATAGTATTGAAAGCTCTATGGTTGGCCACGTTTGATCATTTATATTGTATATCGTTTATATTCCGCAACCCTATATCAAATCTGAAGCCAAAAAATCAGATCTGTAGCGGAGGCCGAAAATGCTGATCGGTACATCACTAACATCAAGCAACCAAACCCTGGTCTAAGGCATATTGATGTGTATTATCGACACACACAGACAGTGTAAGGACGAAACATTCCTTTTCCACACCACACTTAGATACAATGTTCGGGACAAAATGTTCCATCAAGCAGAGAAAGTTATTCAAAAATCCAAATTGAAGCCTGAGCATACAGCTCAACTGAACACAATCAGTGTACTCAGCGTCACACAATATTATGTGATGTACCACCTAACATTGTGCAGGGCTGGTGCTGGCTGTGTGTGCTTCTGCTTTAACAGGTAAAATACACTGGTATTGTGGAGTTGTGTTTAGGGCAACGTAAAAGTGAGTGTTTACCTCCTGTGGTAGCTCTAACTTTGTCCGGTCATCCTGTCCATTCGAGTGCAGGCCCATTAGATACGGCACAGGTGCATCCAGGAAGTGGAGGAGAGAGGCGGGGAGAATGGGAACATACACATGCTGCCACTGGAAGGGGAACATTAAGGCTGTGATGCTCTCGGCTACAGTCATCAGCCTTTGGTAATCTGTAGGACGCACACAAACAAAGAGTGAGCGACTGAACCATTATTTTTATCAACTAGACCGGCACCCTAGTGAGAGCAGTCCTCAGGCTGCATAGACTTAAATTTTTTTTTGGGTGGAGCGTAGGCGGGGTGAATGGGTGGTCGGGGGCCTTCCTGAGCTAGAAAAACATTTCTGAAAGCCACCACTTATCAGTGGTCAGTCCCTTTTTTAATCAAGTATTTTCAATATCAGTAATATAATTACTGATATGTTAAGATATCATACTTGACAGCTGTTTGATAACATTAATTCATTAATATTAATTAATTAAAAATAGCATTATAACTCCTCCAGTTTGATAAACTGCAAAACTTTACCAACGCATGTTCTCTTATACAAATGTTTAGACCCTGAGAATGACATGTCCCATTTTTTGGCAAATATACTGTCTTACATTTGAGTTGATATTTCCAAAACTTTTGTTTTTAGGGGTAGGCCATAACATAAGGATATTGGATTTTGATGGAGTGTGGTTTATAATGTAGCTTTTACAAATGTCTGTTTATTAAATTCATCCTGCAAATACTAGAAAGTAGTTCGGAAATTAACAAACTTTAGTGTTTGTACGATTTGTGCATATTCTGGTCATATGGTCATTAAATCACTGTTAAAAACAAGATGGTGACCTAAGACTTTAGCAGAGTTAGTTTTTTTTTGTGCAACCCAAATTACTAACAATGACTAAAACATAGCTTGCTTGGAAAGGTTATAATGTCAGTGCAGGCAGATAACTCGCTGTGTTAAGAACACCTCCAGACTAGTATCCTCGAGAAGATCTCAGTGTATGAACTGTATCAACCAAAGTCAACTGACACTCTGACTCATGACAAATTCCCTTTTCATGACTTCACACATCAGGACTGCTTCATATTTCACACTCCAATCAAGCGGGCCACGTAGTAATAATACAGTATGTGTCTGGTTTTCCTCATCCACATTCCTGCTTCTTGTTGACAACTACAGCTCTGCAGCAGCAGGAGCAGCATTTCCTTCCCTCTTATGGCAATGAAAATAAATTCCATTCCTTTGGCCATGCACTGGTTTATAAGACAAGCCCAATCACTCTAAACTAGTCTATCCTCTTGGGAGGGAAATTAGGATACTAATATGAGCCCCTTGTCCTTTTGACAAATACACATTATCTCAATTGCTGAATGGACTAAATGGGGACTTCAACATTATTTAAAAAGTATGCCCCCACTGGCATCTACATTAGGTACATCTACAGAAGTAATGTGATCCAGTATAAATAGATAATGTTACCAAAAAGTGTGATGAAGTACAGTTTCACAAAACTACAAACTACAAACGCAACAATAAAACAGATTGTTATTAGTCCTGGGCGATCAAAAAAATAATCAAAACCAATATTTAGACCTTCAAACCGACGTAAAATTGTTGTGCCGGTTCATTAGATTGTTGTCTACTAATAGACTGCTTTTTGGTGGCAGTTGTTAAATGGATAGACATCCTTAACAAAATCATTAACAAATGCCACAAATTATAGAAAGGATTGTGGAAAAAAAACTTAACATTATAGTTATATTTTAAAAATTACCTGTTGTTTCATTAGGTAAAAGCTATATTCTACATTTCTACATACCACTGCATTAAAATCATTTTCCTTGCAAAAAATAAAAGGGTTTTCTCCATTTTTTGCAACAGCTAATGTGTTTTAATCTCAATAAATTCCCCTTAATTTGTTTGTTCAGTTACTTGTTTCAAAATATACACATATTTAAAGAATAAACAGATTCTAGAGTTTTGCCCAGCCATAATTGATAAATTACAGTAATACCTTTTTGACAGTATCAGTTATAACTAAGCAGTGTCTTAAAGAGGTTATGTTGTCATCAATGTGGGTTTTCACAGCTTCCTGTCAACATTTTGTGATGTGTCACCACAGAAATGGTATGATGAGTAAGTAGGTAGACTTTGCAGGTAGTGTTCTGATTACATTTTGGGAAGATCCCATACACTGAATAAAACATTGTTACTCAAAATGGAAAAAACATTTTGTTTTAAATTATATTTGCTTTGTATTATTAGTCAAAATCTCTCAAACCGCACTTCATTCGGATCTGATCCACATGAAATACATTCTATTATGTGTAGTCATTAGATCAGGCTGTAATTTGATAAATGATTAACAAAATGCTGAATTTAATCTGCACCCAAAATAAAACTAAATCATTTTGCAGGTGACCGAGGCTCAACCATGTAATGTTATATATGAATGGGATCATATTACATGGTGGAGGGCACGTACCTTTAAAGAAGTGAACACCACATTTTACATTTCACACTCTAATTAGCATATTTACGTTTTACACTTAACTCTGCTATCACCATTCAGTGGCGTGATGCTTGTGCGTTTCACATTCAAACCACATAAACTAAAACAAGATTGTGCAGGAAACACACAATTGAAACTAAGGAGCTACTTGGTTGCTGCGATACATTGCACCACTTCAAATATTGAACATCCGTCCTACACATGACTCCTCGTGTCCCTTGCCAAAGTTAAAAAGCAGAAATGACCCGAAAAATGTGACTTTATTTGACCGTCACAAATTAGCTGATCCATGACTTGGAGAGGACAATGTTCCCCCAGAGAGATTGGGTAAACACTGCCTTGGAGCAAGTCATTCAAGAGATCATGGGAGAGATGTTGTGTGGCTGGTTGCAAATCTCAGCTTTATTTCAAGGCCTCACAGTTGTCTTCTTGTAAAGCATCACATTCTTCAATGTGTGTGTTTGTGTTTAAGTGCAATGTTTCCTCCAAACAATCCCTCGGTTCTTCCCTGTGTAATACTGCCAATCGACACCCTTCGCACGTTCTGCAGCTCTCGCAAGGGGGAGAGGGCATGATGTCACCTCCAACCAATGATAATCATCCTGCATCATGGCTATCCTCCCTGTCTCGACGTTGCCTAGCAACACCACAGCTTTTCCTCTTAAGAGCCTCTCACCCAGTGTGTCCTGGTGTTTTATAAACCATTTGCTCTTTCTTGCCATTGTAATGGACCTAAACACCAGTCCACATCTAGCACACACACTACTTTGCTCTTGCTCTCTTAAAGGCCTTTTTATGCTCAGCAAATAGTATACTCTCCCACATTAGAAACTACTACTGCGACAGGGGATGGTGTCTCTAAATTTGACATACGAGTTTAATGTGTATACAATAAATGCATCAGCATCCCACTGTACAAACAGCTGACTAGCCTGAGATGGGTAAGGTTCTTCGGGTTATACAGGCTGCTACTTAAGACTGCCTTTCTTTAATGGACACTTACAAGGTTATGTAACCTCTTAGACAAGTGGCTCCACCATGTATAGCAGAGATTTGCCAGAGCCTTGGGTCACTTTCATTCACAGGAAACCTCAAAATGCAAACTACAACCTCCATACAAAAAACATGTATCTGACATGTCAGTCAAAACTGAGCAGTTATGATTGCACTTTACAACAAAGGTTCCATTATTAGAATTGTTTAGTGCCATATGCTGTGGCTGCTGATTGTATAAAACCATGTTGAGTACTGATGGGACCATAAAACAAACCCTGAGTGAGTGCAAATGCAGCAGATGTGATACTTACGCTGCGAGTAGAGCAGTATCTGCATCTCGAGCAGCGCACAAGTGAAGAGTTGAAGAACATTCTCCACCCCCAGCAGGTTGATTACTTCCTTAATGGCAAAGTCAAAGAGTGGCAGTTCTGATGTGCTCGGCCTCTGGCACACCACAGGCCCATAGACGCCTGAAAACTTTAGGGATCGCCCTGAGGGTGTCAGGGGCACCTCATAGAGGATGTTGTAGATGTAGCTCTCCAGCGGGAGGGGTGGGGGATAGGGCGACGTAACAGCCTGGTGAAGCTGCTGCAGCACCTTTTTGCAGGCCTGAGCAAAGGCCATTGGTGTTATCAAGCAGATGCACTTTGACACGTACAGCGTGTCTCGGCTGATGTCATATGAATTGAAACGCTGCAGACGGGAGATAGCGGGTGCTGCGTGGAGGACGGGCCGATGGTGGGAGTGGTGGAGTCGCAGCTGTTCCTCGGGGGGACGAGAAGAGGTGGCTGTGTGCAAGATGTCGTACTGCTCTGCATTGTGCATGTGGTAAAGAGTTTGCATGGCGCTGCAGATCTGTTTACTGGTCACCTCTTCGAAGAAGGTGAGAGCAAATCCGTAAGTCCGGGAGCCGTCCTCTCGAGTGATGATAAAGGAGTGGAACTGCGGCTCCCGAGAGTCCACCTGTGTCCTGAAGGCAAGACCCTTTGGCATGCAGAGCTGCAGGAAGACAGAGGAAAAAGGACTTTTGAGATTAAAAGTGTTGAGGTTGTAAAGTAGGGGATTTGAAACTTAGAATAACAAACAGTTGTTTTCCTTGTCAGATGAGTAATTGGATACAGCCAGATTTAAGGTTGATTTGCATTCCAAAAAAGCACACCGCAGAAAAAAGAACACTTGGTTCAGCACTGTTAAAATCAAATTATTTGTGCTAATGTACTCCCTGCACGGCCCTTTGTCAGTACTATTCAAATTAAAAAAAGGATATTATGCATACAGTGCAACCTCGATTTACGAACCTCTAACAGACCAAAGAAAAATATGCTTTGGTGTACAAACGCTGTGTTTGTGTACATCCACCCATCGTGTGCCTGCAAGGCAGCCATTTTGTGACCGGCAGCACATTCATTGGGGGCCAGCTGATTGATCTCCGGTGCTTACTGCTCATTCAGTCAGCAAAGCACATAGCTGCTATTAGCTACTATGTGTGCTTCTTAAGTGTTTTTTAGCCTTTTTTACAACATTTTTGTAGTTTTGCTAGCTTCAAAGGAAGCAATGGACAAGCGCTGTGTGGTTTAAAACAGGAAGTATCAACCGCATTGTCAACACTGCCCCTCATCCCCACTCGGCTGCAGGCAAAGAAGATTAACCAACAAGGCAAAGTGGATTTAATTTTTATTCTTAATAATTGTAGCTACATGTCTGTTTAATTTAAGTCTTGTGATTTTAAACTGTGGATTCACCACAAGGCTAGTGACAGACTTAGTTTGTTTCCATGCACTAAATTAGTCTGATTTCTCAATGTATTTTTCTCAAAATAAGCTTTCTTAATCACATGGAAACACTTTAATCTGAACGTATTTGGTTTTTGAAAAATCGGATTAACACACCTAGATTATGCAATTGGAAAGCATTTTCTCTGGCACGTAGCCGTTATCAGTGCGCCAACCTCCGTGGAGGACTAACACGTCACTCTTTACTATGTTATTCACAAGCTGAGAAGAAAAAACTGTGGGCGGAAACTGGGCAATTGTGGTCATTTTAGAGTGTTTAGCTAGGTGGGAATGTAAATACAAGAAGAGAAGGCTACATGCTTATAAAATAGCGCGAACAGCTTTCCGATATTTACAACTTTCTACAAGTATTTTGTGTTGTTGGTAATGTTTTAATGTGTTTAAATTACACATTGTTATTATGACCATTCGAGACATACAAAAAGATTGCTATTTTAGTCAACTATTTTGACTATTCACTATTAACACAAAATATGCAGTGTATTATTTGTAATAACTGATTTACATGTCAATGATGCCTAAATTGTTGTATGTGGACAGTTTATTCTTACATCACTAAATTTAGTATGAACAACAATGTTGTGGATGATCTGAATGAACGAGATTGACGCTGTCTTGAAGACATGTAATATCTACAGCTATTTATTGTTGTCTACTAACTAACGAAACATACACCATTTTTTTATTCTGTATAAATTCCACAGTGTATAAAAACAATTTTAGTGTCAAAATATGGCTGTTAAGAGGTTTTTCTCCACCATTCTCTCCTCCGGCCGGGGTGTGCTGGCATCATGACACATATTTTGCATCTTCTTTGTAAACATCCTAACCTTTATTTAATGGGTGGGTTAATAGGTTTTACATCATATAATTGAAAATATTGTCTTATTTCCGCTTCTATATCCCACAGACTTGTTCTTGTTTGCTTGTGAATAATGTAGTAAAGAGCAGCTTCTTGGGATTGGCACACCGATAACGCCTAAATGCCAGAGAAAACTGGTTTCTAATTGCATAATGTAGGTGTTTTAATACGATTTTTTTAAAAGCCAAACACAATCAGATTAAGGTGTTTCCATGTGTTTAAAGGGGAACTGCACTTTTTTTTGTGTTCTTGTCCTTATGTAAGACGAGAACACATGCTGTTCTTTTTTCATGCACTCTAACTCGTAAATAAATGTTAGCAAAAGTCAGCTTACAATGGAGTCGCTCTATTCTGCCAATTAAGCACTTAAAAAAACATCCAAACACCTCCATCAACGTTTTATATTCGCTCTAGAAGTATATATACTGTATATATATATATACATATATATACATACATATATATACACATATACATGTACATTATATACATGTACATTATATATATGTATATATACATGTACATTATGTATATGTATATATATATATATATATATATATATATATATATATATATATATATATATATATATATATATATATATATATATATATATATATATATATATATATATATATATTTATATATATATATATATATACACACAATGAGGTGGCGACTTGTCCAGGGTGTACCCCGCCTTCCGCCCGATTGTAGCTGAGATAGGCTCCAGCGCCCCCCGCGACCCCGAAGGGAATAAGCGGTAGAAAATGGATGGATGGATATATATATATATACATAATGAGGGGGCGACTTGTCCAGGGTGTACCCCGCCTTCCGCCAGAGTGCAGCTGGGATAGGCTCCAGCACCCCCCGTAACCTCGAGAGGGACAAGCGGTAGAAAATGAATGGATGGTAATTTTAAGCATATGGCAGCGCTTTGATTTCAGAAACGCATCACAACGTTCACTTTTTCCAATAACAATTTCCTTAAACAACATATAATTATGACACACTTAATTAGAGCCAACAAACGTAATCAAACATCACTTACTGTACAATGTCTGCTCTCACTTGAGACCGACTAATAATATGTTTATATATTCCAATTTAGATGAAAAATCATTTATAATCCTTGCAAAGGGGTGGAACCAAGTGTCTTCTTGGGTCTTTTTTGCCATTTCCGGGTCTAAGTTGGCTGTCAAAGTAGACCAACTTCTCAGTATATGGCCACATCCTTTTACTATCTAGGTGAAATGCATGATTAATAATCTAGAATTAACTTCCACGAGCTACTGTACCTCTCGATCAATGCGCTGCTATAATAGGTCCTTAATGTTAGCCCTTATAATAACAATATTACTAATACTTGGGTAATATTCTGGTCACCAAATATAAATGGAGTATTGTTAGCGCTTTTTGAATATTTTTAAGTGGGTTTTATGGTCGGAATATACACAATGACATCATGGCTCCCGTAGGTTCCATTGTAAGCAGACTTTTATTTACGAGTTACAAAACATGAAATAGAAAGATGTGTTCTTGTCTCTCATGAGGACTGTGAAATATAGGCACAATTCCAAAACTTGTGCAGTTGCCCTTTAAGAAAGCTTATTTTGAGCTGAATTATTTGAGAAATTCAAACAATTTAGTGCATTGAAACGCACTTAATGCTATAATTCTATGAATTCTACAAAAGTTTTCCAAACATTTTCAATTTCCCACATTTGGCAGTTGTTGCGGATGGAGGAAACAAAGATTTTAGTAGCTGATTTTTTAATCTTACCATGCCAACTGCATCCTGGTCGAATGGATTCCACTCGACATTGTCGGGGTAATGTGCAAGAACTTTGGATTTAAAGGTTCTCCTTAGAGGACTCTGCTCAAAATTCTCACCTGAAAAGGCAAAGAGGAAAGAAAGAGAGGAAGTGAAAACTAAGGATAAAGAGTCAGCACAGAAAACCCCAAACGTAGGCAGAGGTGGCACAGAAAATGCTTGGTAAGTAGGAGGCACATCTCCAAAATCAGCATATATTGGTCTAGAAAAGAAGACTGTATTGTGTCATGTAAAGCTGCCATCTGCATTCCCAGCTAAAAATAAGCCAGATCGAAACATTAATGACAATAGATAAAAGAATGAGATGGCATCCACAAGTTCAGATGCTTTGTGACAGCTTTAATGACAATACACAGAAACACACAAAACCATCCATCAAGAAAAAGCTCAAATTGAGCTGATTTGAACCCAGATTGAAGCAGAAGTGATGCACACACCAAGGCAGTTCATTAAGAGTGTAGGAGAAAAGTAAACATTGACCAGGCAATACCAGCGCAAGCAGCACTGGAATCACCAGTGTGTAAGTGCAGTGTGTGCAGTATGTTTTTGCGCGCCTGCACAGAAAACAGAAGCAGTGATTGTCAAACATAAGCTCATTGTTCAGCCGCTGCTTGGGGACGTGAGGGAGGAGGAGGGGGAAGCCAGGAGGAAAAAATTTAACTGAAGAGTGTGCAAAAGAGAAAGGGCAAGTCCTTTCACCGTCAGAAAATAACAAGAAACTAGGAGTATGACGCAAAATGAAAAAAGGGGCTACTGAGGAGTTTTCCAAACGTGTGCCAGGTTGAAAGGTTAGGGGGTTAAAGCTAAGCACGGGTTAAAAAGGAAGGGGTACAGTGTGTGGGTGGAGGGTTACCTTCATTTGCCCCCGCCAATTTTCCTTTGGCCCCATCTGTGAATTTAGTAGCCTCTATATACTGGCATAAAGCTACACAGCAATAAAACAAACAAAAAACATCATTATAAGCCTGGTTGCGGCAGGGGAGCACATCACTTCTCAGACCTTGACGCCACAGCAGACTTCAGGGTTACTTTTTTCCTGTTATGGCACGAAACGCAACCTTGTGGCGTTATGATGTACAGATATAGTCAGAAAGTGTGCATGTTAGGGTTTCCTTTTCTTCTACACACCACGCACAACACTTGCATATTAAATTACATTTTTACGACAACACTTTGCTGATGAGACAGAAATTAATAACCAAAAAAATGGATGATCGTAGATGATGACGTATCTAACTGGATTAACCTTTCAATATAACATCAACATTTGATCACCATTTTAATAAGGGAAAACCCATGTTGGTATATCAAATACTACAAAATCCAAAACCAGTGAAGTTGGCACGTTGTGTAAATTGTAAATAAAAACAGAATACAATAATTTGCAAATCCCTCTCAACTTATATTCAACTGAATACACTGCAAAGACAATATATTTAATGTTCGAACTGAAAAACCTAGGTTTTTTTGCAAATAATCATTAACTTAGAATTTTATGGCAGCAACACATTGCAAAAAAGTTGGCACAGGGGCATTTTTACCACTGTGTTGTATCGTCTTTCCTTTTAACAGCACTCAATTAAAGTTTGAGAACTGAGGAGACCAATTTTTGAAGCTTTTCAGGTGGAATTCTTTCCCATTCTTGCTTGATGTACAGCTTAAGTTGTTCAACAGTCCGGGGTGGAGATCATGAAATAATTCTGTCAATCATTTATTGCCCACAACTCTAAATCAATGGTCAAAATTGTGTCTGTAAAGTGTATTAAGTACATAAGATATCCTGATATGATAAATAATGGAATTTACCAACAGCAGGTACATTTATTTATTTTCCGGATTATTGAATTAGTCTGTATAAAGACTATGATTAATTCCTCATCTTAAACGGAAATATATAAACACCCCATCAGCTGGCAGTGAAAGCAGACATTGTACAGTAAGTGATTGTTTTATTATGTTTCTCATGAAGTCTGCATTAATTGTAGTCAGTGTTGAAGAAAAAAGCGAACATTGTGATGCGTCTATGAAAATAATGTGCCATGGTATGCTTAAAATAAGCAAAATACGTAAATATTACATGTAATTATGAATGTGCCTGTTACTACATTACATATATACTTACAGTTGATGGAAGTTTTTGGATGTTTTTTTTAAAGGTCTTTCATAAGCGGAATAGAATGACTCCCATTGTTAGATTACTTTTCCTAGCGTTTATTTATGAGTTAGAATGCATAAAAAAAGAAAAACATATGTATGCTTGTCTTACATTGGGATTGTGAATGATTCAAAATTCCCCCCAAAAAGTACAGTACCCATTTATCCATCCATCCATTTTCTACCGCTTGTCCCTTTTGGGGTGGCGGGGGGTGCTGGAGACTATCTCAGCTGCATTCGGGAGGTAGGAGGGGTACACCCTGGGCAAGTCTCCACCTCATCGCAGAGCCAGTTCCCATTTAATGTCGGATATTTGGTGTATTCTGGATTTCCCCAATTTGTCATGGGTCACTGTAATGAAAGATGATTTCC
The DNA here is from genome assembly GCF_033978785.1 of Entelurus aequoreus. Lineage (NCBI taxonomy): Eukaryota > Metazoa > Chordata > Actinopteri > Syngnathiformes > Syngnathidae > Entelurus > Entelurus aequoreus. The sequence goes on from NC_084732.1 coordinate 9,662,468, forward strand.
AGAAATTCAGAGCTGTGGGTCATGCATCTTTGACTTCCCCAACTGACAAACAAAACAAAAAACATGAAGGGTTAACGTAACCTCCGTGGAGATCATGAAATAATTCTGTCAATCATTTATTGCCCACAACTCTAAATCAATAGACAACATTGTGTCTGTAAAGTGTATTAAGTACATAAGATATCCTGATATGATAAATAATGGAATTTACCAACAGCAGGTATATTTATTTATTTTCCGGATTATTGAATTAGTCTGTATAAACACACAAGGTAAGGTGATAAAGGTGGCCTAATAAATGGAACATAAGACAACATTTCAAGCCCCTGTAACAGCATGCTAAACCATGTCAAGGTGTATAACAAAATGTCCCTAATATGTGCATCAGTGGAGTGTCACGGCTTTGACTTGTGCAGAAAGCTGCTGTTGTGTAACCGACCCTGCAGCGCTGGGGCTTACTGAGGTTATCTAAACAACAAAAAAGCCTTTCTGGACTTGGAAAGCATTCCGCTGTCCACGCACAACATTTGTTCTAAAGTTCAACCTGCAAAAACCGAAAGATCTGTGACAGAGGTAGTGTTTTTCTCAGAGTTCAGTTTCAGAAAATCTGAAAAAGAAAATGCAAAATCTATACATGCTGTTATTTGAATGGTGTTTTCATGACTGGTCTTTGAGGTAAAGCAATGCATGTAGTTTTCCACTCTGTTGCTTAATCTAAAATGTCCACAATAACAAAAGTAATAGAGGTAATGAAGTTGCTCTCAGGCTGTGTGGCACTTTACTTTTGCAACTTGAAATTATTACATAAAATCTTTGCTGTAGTATCTTCACTAGCGAACACAATGATGGTGATACAGCAAGAGAAATTACAAAACTGTTTCCAATTCTTAATTTTGAAGGTGTATCAGGATAATATTTGACAGTGAGATAGTACATTACACCTGTCTGAAAACAAATCCCGCCGAGGTCATACAATTTACAATTAACTAAAAGCGCAAGAATCATAAGTTAAATTATTGACATATGTTTTGCTTTTCTTTTTTTTTTTGTAACACTCATTTCAAAAAGAACATTGTCATGCATGCTGTCACGCATATTCCAATACCTCAGACCTACTGTGAATTTCAGTTAATAAAGATTTTTTTTATTTGTACTGTGACAGTTTCACCATGGAATGGTGTATTTTTATATTCATTATTTTTACTTCGAAAATATACTTTAAAATCAGATTGGGAGTACAGTCGATCCTTATCACATTACGCTTTGAAGTTTGCGACTTCAATCTGTCGCAGAGGCATATTTTACATAATTTCCCCCTGAATTAAACATTTTCAAGCATAAAAATAGCTAAATTAACTAAAAATATCAATACTACAGTAGTATGTGCCACTTGTTGAGACCATGGCTCTTAAAATCCGTCCACTATGGCCCTGATCTACAAACCCCGTTTCCATATGAGTTGGGAAATTGTGTTAGATGTAAATATAAACGGAATACAATGATTTGCAAATCCTTTTCAACCCATATTCAATAGAATGCACTACAAAGACAAGATATTTGATGTTCAAACTCATAAACTTTATCCAAATAATAATTAACTTAGAATTTCATGGCTGCAACACGTGCCAAAGTAGTTGGGAAAGGCATTGTCTTGCTGAAATAAGCAGGGGCGTCCATGGTAACGTTGCTTGCATGGCAACATATGTTGCTCCAAAACCTGTATGTACCTTTCAGCATTAATGGCGCCTTCACAGATGTGTAAGTTACCCATGTCTTGGGCACTAATACACCCCCATACCATCACAGATGCTGGCTTTTCAACTTTGCGCCTATAACAATCCGGATGGTTGTTTTCCTCTTTGGTCAGGAGGACACGACATCCACAGTTTCCAAAAACAATTTGAAATGTGGACTCGTCAGACCACAGAACACTTTTCCACTTTGTATCAGTCCATCTTAGATGAGCTCAGGCCCAGCGAAGCCGACAGCGTTTCTGGGTGTTGTTGATAAACGGTTTTCGCCTTGCATAGGAGAGTTTTAACTTGCACTTACAGATGTAGTGACCAACTGTAGTTACTGACAGTGGGTTTCTGAAGTGTTCCTGAGCCCATGTGGTGATATCCTTTACACGCTTGTTGATGCAGTACAGCCTGAGGGATCGAAGGTCACGGGCTTAGCTCCTTACGTGCAGTGATTTCTTCAGATTCTCTGAACCCTTTGATGATATTACGGACCGTAGATGGTGAAATCCCTAAATTCCTTGCAATAGCTGGTTGAGAAAGGTTTTTCTTAAACTGTTCAACAATTTGCTCATGCATTTGTTGACAAAGTGGTGACCCTCACCCCATCCTTGTTTGTGAATGACTGAGCATTTCATGGAATCTACTTTTATACCCAATCATGGCACCCACTTGTTCCCAATTTGCCTGTTCATCTGTGGGATGTTCCAAATAAGTGTTTGATGAGCATTCCTCAACTTTATCAGTATTTATTGCCACCTTTCCCAACTTCTTTGTCACGTGTTGCTGGCATCAAATTCTAAAGTTAATGATTATTTGCACAAAAAAAAATGTTTATCAGTTTGAACATCAAAAATGTTGTCTTTGTAGCATATTCAACTGAATATGGGTTGAAAATTATTTGCAAATCATTGTATTCCGTTTATATTTACATCTAACACAATTTCCCAACTCATATGGAAACGGGGTTTGTAGTAAAGGTTTGCGTGTATTAAAAGATATGCTTGATAGCACACGCAAAGCTGATCTATTAAGCTTGTGTGCAGAGGATTGCGTCTCTTAAGTGAGTAAAATAAGTGACGCAATCCATTTAGCGTTTCAGTCTTCATTAATATGCAGAATACATGCTGATCATCAGAACGGCCATAACACAGGGAGGAGAAAATGCAAATAAGAATTTAACACACGCAGTATAATTCATTAAGACTAAAACTGTTCTGCGCCCACTGTTTTGCGTCTTTATTTATTATTAATAGAAAGGATGCACATGCTGGCAGAAATGGCTGTGAGAAGGGAGGCAATCGGCTGCAGCTCCATCCTACGTATGCTTATCAACATCAGAATCAGATTTATTGGTATATGGACTGTCAAAAATAAAATATTGTCTATTCACAAATATAAGTTTATAGCTGCTGGACAACTTAATGGGCTGATTAAAACAAATTCAATTGATGTGTTTGGGTGTCTGCCGTTTTTTTGTTTTTTAAAATTATGCTTATTTTTTTAATTAATATAAAAAAATATTATTTTTCTTGCCCCTGTAAACTTCCAGCGAACGATGACAGTTAGTGCCAGCATCTTCCAGGAGCACACCTTCAGCGAGCTAAAAAAGAGGGTTCCATTGTAGATGCAGGACTTCTTCTAAAATGCCCATAAAAAGTGGTACACAATAGTCTACTGCATGTTTCAAAACGTCACAGGTAGATGCATGATAACATGGATGTGCAGTAAATGAGTGTCACCATGGTGGCCCCGCAGTACACGTGAAAAAACATCATTTAAATTAAGCAGTCTGCACTAGTTATCAACCGTACACGCAGTCTTAATAGATCACACGCAACACGCTTAAAGGTGCCATATGTAATAATTTCATGTCAAGTCATCATTAAATGGCCCTTATATGTGAAAAGGCATTAATAAATCATCCATCCACCCATCCATTTTCTACCGCTTGTCCCTTTTGGGGTTGCGGGGGGTGCTGGAGCTTATCTCATCATGTTCTTTTCAAATACCTTTATAACTGACAACGATAGTTCAGCCGTGATATGGTCATTTCAAAATTAGATTAACAGCCCCAAAATCTTTTTATTGTTTTTATTTCAATGTCCCGCCCTCCACCGTTTGACCAATTACAAAGTCTGTGAGTGTGTCACATCCAGGTTGCCAGTTACGCACCGCCACCTTCGTCGAGCTACTGCCACTGGTAAAGTTACTTAAAATGTCAGACCTTAGTAAATCTAAACGCACGGGCAAGACGGCGTCGATTATGCAAGTTACGTAATGCAAGAATATAAACCAGGCTTTACTAATAGTACACACAATTTTTTTGTTTGCACACGCTGTGTGGCGCGTGGTATTTGAATCTTAGATCAAGCCATATGTCTCATTCTCTATTATGTCTACTATATTCGATTAAACTAGTGTAAAGGTGATTTGTGGGTGTTATTTCATGTCTAGAGGGCTGTCATAACTTAAAATGTTTTATTATTATTATTACGCAAATGGCGTGCGACTAAACTTGAGGTTTTCCATCAAGCATGGAGTGATAGTTTAATAACTTATAAACGCATGCTTACCTCAGCTAAAGCTAAATATTACTCAAATCTCATCCACCTCAACAAAAATTATCCTAAACTTTTGTTTAGTACAGTAGCATCGCTAACCCAACAAGGGACTCCTCCCAGTAGCTCCACCCACTCAGCAGATGACTTTATGAATTTCTTTAATAAGAAAATTGAAGTCATTAGAAAAGAGATTAAAGACAATGCATCTCAGCTACAACTGGGTTCTATTAACACAGATACGACTGTATATACGACGGACACTGCCCTCCAAAATAGTTTCTCTCTCTTTGATGAAATAACATTGGAGGAATTGTTAAAGTGTGTAAATGGGACAAAACAAACAACATGTTTACTTGACCCAATTCCTGGGAAACTTATTAAGGAGCTTTTTGTATTATTAGGTCCATCGGTGTTAAATATTATAAACTTATCACTTTCCTCTGGCACTGTTCCCCTAGCATTCAAAAAAGCGGTTATTCATCCTCTACTCAAAAGACCTAACCTCGATCCTGATCTCTTGGTAAACTACCGGCCGGTGTCCCACCTTCCGTTTATCTCGAAAATCCTCGAAAAAATTGTCGCACAGCAGCTAAATGAACACTTAGCGTCTAACAATCTCTGTGAACCTTTTCAATCCGGTTTCAGGGCAAATCACTCTACGGAGACAGCCCTTGCAAAAATGACTAATGATCTATTGCTAACGATGGATTCTGATGCGTCATCTGTGTTGCTGCTTCTTGATCTTAGCGCCGCTTTCGATACTGTTGATCATAATATTTTATTAGAGCGTATCAAAACGCGTATTGGGATGTCAGACTTAGCCTTGTCTTGGTTTAACTCTTATCTTACTGACAGAATGCAGTGTGTCTCCCATAACAATGTGACCTCGGACTATGTTAAGGTAACGTGCGGAGTTCGCCAGGGTTCGGTTCTTGGCCCTGCACTCTTTAGTATTTACATGCTGCCGCTAGGTGACATCATACGCAAATACGGTGTTAGCTTTCACTGTTATGCTGATGACACCCAACTCTACATGCCCCTAAAGCTGACCAACACGCCGGATTGTAGTCAGCTGGAGGCGTGTCTTAATGAAATTAAACAATGGATGTCCGCTAACTTTTTGCAACTCAACGCTAAGAAAACGGAAATGCTGATTATCGGTCCTGCTCAACACCGACATCTATTTAATAATACCACCTTAACATTTGACAACCAAACAATTAAACAAGGCGACTCGGTAAAGAATCTGGGTATTATCTTCGACCCAACTCTCTCGTTTGAGTCACACATTAAGAGTGTTACTAAAACGACCTTCTTTCATCTCCGTAATATCGCTAAAATTCGTTCCATTTTGTCCACAAGCGATGCTGAGATTATTATCCATGCGTTCGTTACATCTCGTCTCGATTACTGTAACGTTTTATTTTCGGGCCTCCCTATGTCTAGCATTAAAAGATTACAGTTGGTACAAAATGGGGCTGCTAGACTTTTGACAAAAACAAGAAAGTTTGATCATATTACGCCTATACTGGCTCACCTGCACTGGCTTCCTGTGCACTTAAGATGCGACTTTAAGGTTTTACTACTTACGTATAAAATACTACACGGTCAAGCTCCTGCCTATCTTGCCGATTGTATTGTACCATATGTCCCGGCAAGAAATCTGCGTTCAAAGAACTCCGGCTTATTAGTGATTCCCAGAGCCCAAAAAAAGTCTGCGGGCTATAGAGCGTTTTCTATTCGGGCTCCAATACTATGGAATGCCCTCCCGGTAAAAGTTAGAGATGCTACCTCAGTAGAAGCATTTAAGTCTCATCTTAAAACTCATTTGTATACTCTAGCCTTTAAATAGACTCCCTTTATAGACCAGTTGATCTGCCGTTTCTTTTCTTTTCTTTTCTACTCTGCTCCCAACCCGGGGTGGACCGCTAGCCTGTGCATCGGATGGGGACATCTCTACGCTGCTGACCCATCTCCACTCGGGATGGTTCCTGCTGGCCCCACTATGGACTGGACTTTCGTTGATGTGTTGGACTTTCACAATATAATGTCAGACCCACTCGACATCCATTGCTTTCGGTCTCCCCTAGGGGGGGGGGGGGGGGGGGGGGGGGTTACCCACATATGCGGTCCTCTCCAAGGTTTCTCATAGTCATTCACATTGACGTCCCACTGGGGTGAGTTTTCCTTGCCCGTATCTGGGCTCTGTACCGAGGATGTCGTTGTGGCTTGTACAGCCCTTTGAGACACTTGTGATTTAGGGCTGTATAAATAAACATTGATTGATTGATGATTGATATTCAGAAGGGCATAAACACATTTTTATGCTCTGGCTATGAACATTTTTGATTCATAACTAATATTTCCTACTTTGCGGAAATGAATTTACCACTGTCAGGTCTGGACTAAATTAACAGCGATAAATTAGGGACAGCTGTGGTAGTTTCAATTGATTTGTTTCATTGAAACACTTTTACTTCCAACAGTCTGAAATTTAAATTAGGGTTGCTGATAAGCCACTCACAATACAATCAGTGGTGACACAAAGTCATAAGGGATGGCCGATCTCTGCAGTCAACCCTTGTGATTGAATTTATTCTCTCTATTCTAATCCTAAAATGGATGGAAAAGCTTGCGATTGACTACAGATGTGTAAGTGGGTCTAAGTCCGTTCACAACCAGCCTAATTAATTAACATCTCAGTCCAAAATGTTCTCAGAGACAGTGAATGATCCAACCAACCAACAGGTTTATTAAACTCTAAACCCGTAAATCTTTAGGATTAAGAGAATTAGTACGTATGTTGTTTTCTTCCACATCCCAAATGCCAACCTGGACCAAACACAGCCGGAACATAAATCTTAAAATTACGTAACAGCAGTACGTCGGACAGAAATGCTGCTATCATAAGAAGCAACTGGAAAACGGCGTGTTCTTTTGGCTTATGCAAGTTGATGACACATAAATAAATGTGCATAAATTATCAATGTGGTATTAACAGCTACACTGTGTAAACAAACTAAGGGAGCTAAATGTGAAGTGTTGATTGTGAAAAGAAGACGGTAATCAGTTTTGATTGGATACACAGAAGTGTAGTTGTAGCATGACTCTCAATCTGACATAATGATTAAAAAAAATCTAGTTACACCCTACAGAAATGTGTCATTTTTAAATATAAAAAGAGTAAAAAACATATATATCTAATTTTGTATAACAAATTTTTACCCTGGTCCTAATACCCTTCTAAGAACTAGCGTGTTCTGCAGAGAAGATTTGTTTTTGGTATTTTTCTTTTGTCAGAGTTCAGGAAAGATTTGCCAGTTATTCAAAAAACAAATTGCATATCAGGTTTCCTCCTGAGACACTAGTTCTCTGGAGGATATTTAGACTCTCGTTTTGCTAAAACTGGGTAAAAGGTAGCAGTAAAATACTGACACACAGTAGCAATGTTTCTGTCCAGCATGCTAGTCATCAGTTGCATCATGTTGAAACAAGATACACAACAGACGACCTGAGCTCGTGTTTTTAATTATTCATAGAAGGCTATACAGGTGTCAGCTGGAACTCTAAGCTTCAGTTTACTTTCATACTGTATGCTTCACTTCAAGTAGTTTCCACTCTCAAAGAACAACCACAAGGTTGGTTTTGAGTCATTTGGCAGGTGCCCATCTGCGATTCTCTGAACAAATTATTCAATGTGATAGTTTCATAATAACACACAAACCAGTCAAACATTTACAGCTATTTTGTGTGCTTTTAACTATAAAAACCAGTGGAAGTTAAATGTTATTAAATTATGTAGTTTGCCATTGTGAAAACAGTTGTGTAACAATTAGGACACCTTAACGCAAACATATCTAGTCATGAGCTGTGAATAAATGGGTGAAATTTGGCAAAAAATGCACCCTTACTGACAGAAGTGGGAGGAAAACATTACCAATCTTTCAGTTTCACACTATCTTTAATCCAGGGACCACCCACTCCTCTTTTCATACACACACCATCCTTCTGTGGCATTTCCCAACAGTTTCACCCAGAAAAGAACAAGTAAATCTTTGCTTAAGAATACAGTAATTGTATCTCTCCCATCAGGTGTTTTGTCTTAATTACTAAATGTAAAAAAAGGTTAGGGATAAAACCCATGTGCATTACAAATGTCTCGCATAACACATCATTTGCCTTTAATGAACTGTGCTTACTGCAAACCAACATTGACGTACCAGCCACGTGAATGTTAACAACTATTTCAAAAGGGATCGTTTAATACAAAACCCACTTTTTTGCAAGTTAAGACCCGTTTATGTATTTCGAAATCCCATAGGTGCCGAAAACTTTAATTTACACCATAAAGAAGTTGAGGAGATATTTATAAAATGTTACCTTATTCCAAATGAGCGATTTGACCTCAGCCCCGACTTGTGACGTATTGCAACTTGTTACCATGTCAGCAGATACCTTCATATGTTGTAACTGTTTATCGGTGGACGTTCGCGAGGGTCCACCATTTTTATTTTTTTGGCAGCCTGTTTATAGTCTAAACAAAAAATATGTCCACAGTGAGACCCATAAGCTAAAAGGCTCCGTTATTGGTTGTATTAACCAGCACATGTCACTACACCAACCTCCTGCCTCATTTAAAAAGACAAGTAAGAGGTGTCTGCTTTAATTTTGTGTTTTGTGACAATGTACCTACTCAGACGCAGGACCCAGCGAGACATGCGGCCGCACATTGAAGCACAGAGCTCAGCTTAGAGGTCCACCTGAGTTCAAGGGCAATACACAGAAGAATTTACCCAAAATTACATTTAATAGTAGGGTTGTAACGGTATTGTAGATATCGCGGTATTTCAGTTTCAAAGTCTTAACTATAATGCTGTGACATGAGACTGTATCAAACAAAAACTTTGTAAGTCCAATAACAGTAGATATTTAACAATTTGTAATGATACATTAGCATGTAGCATCCTCCTGACCATTGATATTATCAGCCAGTAGGACGTTTGCACATGTAATTACAGCGCTCGGGATCCGCATTCATTCTTTGTAAGCGTTTTGTGTTACATTTACACAGTCTTCGTTGTCTGCACCGTGCTATATAATTATTACTAGATAACTCGATTGACAAATGTATTATAGTGGTACCTCAATTTAAGAGCGTTTTGAGGTAAGAGCTGTCTTTCAGCTAATTGTTATGCTTCAAATTGCAGGCAAAACATTATCGATTATTGAAGTTTACCAATCGATTTTATAATCGTGCCTGTCTGAATTGCGATGCATCTGAAAATTTATTATTTCCCCCGCCTCTACCAGAGATCCACATAACTTAGTTTTTCCAACCATGGGAAGGAAGAAAGTGTGCGTGAAGGACAGTGCTGTGAAGAAGAAATTGATCATACTAATAATCAAAAACATGACTGAACGTGTCACAAACTTGGCAAAGCAATTCGAGCGTTTCACTGCTAGTCTGCACCATACTGAAGAAGAATGAGTCGAACGCCAGCTATGAATGTTAGAATATCTAAACAGGGGACATTTATCCATAAAAATATAGAGAACCTGCTGATGGTGTGTTAGACGGAGAAGCAGCTGGAAGGGGATACTGTCAAAGTCCACTCTTCAAGGTAAATGCTGTACATTATTACATTACTTAAAAAAACAAACTACTGTAGTTGTTAGTAATACATTCTATTACTGGGTTGCATAAAACGCCACGCCCTTTTTTCTTCTTTGCGGCTTAATCCACACGATGGTCAACCAGCTTGAGCATAGCATTAAAACAAGTGAGAGTGAGTGTAGAGTTTCAGCAGAAAATGCTATACTGCTGTTCTGTTCTTGGGTTTTTCATTCGTTTAAATAGAGAGATAAGAAAGAGATTTCATAAAAGTGGCTCATAAAAGGTAATAACGTACATCTGTGATGGTATGGGGGTGTATTAGTGCCCAAGGCATGGGTAACTTACACATCTGTGAAGGCACCATTAATGCTGAAAGGTACGTTATCGTGGACGTCCCTGCTTATTTCAGCAAGACAATGCCAAGCCACGTGTTACAACAGCGTAGCTTCATAGTAAAAGAGTGCGGGTACTAGACTGGCCTGCCTGTAGTCCAGACCTGTCTCCCATTGAAAATGTGTGGAGCATTATGAAGCCTAAAATACCACAACGGAGACCCCAGACTGTTGAACAACTTAAGCTGTACATCAAGCAAGAATGGGAAATAATTCCACCTGAAAAGCTTCAAAAATTGGTCTCCTCAGTTCCCAAACGTTTACTGAATGTTGTTAAAAGGAAAGAACATGTAACACAGTGGTAAAAGGTAAAAATGCCCGTGAGCCAACTTTTTTGCAACGTGTTGCTGCTGCCATTAAATTCTAAGTTAATGATTATTTGCAACAAAAAAAAAACGTTTCTCAGTTCGAACATTAAGTATGTTGTCTTTGCAGTTTATTCAATTGAATATAAGTTCAAAAGGATTTGCAAATCATTGTATTCGGTTTTCATTTACGATTTACACAACGTGCCAACTTCACTGGTTTTGTAAATTCATTTCAATTATTTCAATGGGAGACATTATTGTATATACAAGTGATTTGAGTTAAAAGCTCAGTCACAGAACCAATTAAGCTCGTAAGTTAAGGTAACACTGTAGTACGTTTGCGATGTGGCATGTAGGCATGGAGGAGGTAATTTGCATGAAATAAAAGACTGCCCACAAAGCGACTCGTTTTGAAGAGACACTCAGAAAAGGGGCTTGAAGGTCTCTAAAGCAAAATTGATGCGACATTTTGACCAAAGCATCCACTTTCCAGGTTATCCAGACCACAAGGAAGTGTTTTAAATGTAGATTAAAATCAAAATATGACCCCTTTAATATAACTGCATAAAACAGCATAAAAAAACAAGACATATAAACAAGAACGGAATGTCCCACTGACATTAAAAGGTTGCCTAAAAGTCAAGCTAACTATATATCTGCTTGCAGACATGGCGTTAGACAACTTAAAGACAGAGTCTTGTAGGCAGGAAGGTGCAGGTTTAAGTGCTTTGACCTGACAGGAAAGAATGTGTGCCTTCATAGTGACAGAAAATCTACATTGTTATTAAAGTGCAGACACAGAATGAGACAAAAAAAAGCATGCCAGGCAACCTGAACAAACCGACACTGTGACCTAGTGGTTAGCATGTAGGCCACATAGTCAGAGATCTGGGTTCGAATCTTCGTTTGGACATCTCTGTGTGGCGTTTGCATGTTACCCCCGTGCATGGGTTTTCTACGGGTACTCCGGGTTCCTCCCGCATTCCCAAAAAATATCCATGTTAGGTTATTACAGTCCTTTCTTAAATAGTGGGGCGGGCCCCCACGGCTTGTGACCTTGGGGAACATGCTTTTTTCCGTACCAGAATATGACGAAGCGTATGTAGCACTTGGCTTCGGTGTAACCACGGTAGGAGACAAGGAAAGGCCGGTGTGTTGTTTCTTTAAATGTTAATATACTTACAATGTTACGCAGAGGTATAGTTATAACAATTTTATAGACAAACTATACTATTTTTAGTCACAGTGGAGAGTGGAGGGGGCACAAAATATTTTCCTCTTCCTAGGGGGGCGTAACAGAAAATAATTAAGAAGCACTGGGTTAATTGAAGACTCTAAACTGTCAATAGGTATCAATGTGAGTGTGAATGGTGGTTTGTCTATATGTACTCTGCGATTGGTGACCAGTCTTGGGCGTACCCCACCTCTCGCCCAAAGTCAGCTGGAAAACGCTCCAACTAACCCGCGACCCTGATTAGGAGAAGCAATATAATAAAAAGGGATGCATGGATGGATGAAAGAATGCCGCTCCAAGTGTTAGAAAAACTTACTCGAGGCTTGAATCATCATGTCAAAAACTATGTGTATTGACTGGGGTTGTACGGTATACCGGTACTCGTATAGTATCGCGGTACTAATTCATCAAAAACGGTACTGTACTCTGTTTGAAAAGTACCGGTTCTGTCTATCTGTGTTGGTCCCGCGATGAGGTGGCGACTTGTCCAGGGTGTACCCCGCCTATCGCCCGAATGCAGCTGAGATAGGCTCGAGCACCCCACGCAACCCCGAAAGGGACAAGCGGTAGAAAATGGATGAATGGATTCACAATTTTTTTTTAATTTTTTTTTTTTTTTAACGGGCATGACTGCGTGACTTGTCATGACATTGCTGGTTTTACGAGCAGAGGAGCAGGTTCGGCAGCACACAATCACGGAGTACTTACAAGCAGACAAGGTGTGTAGACAGAAAAGGGAGAATGGATGCATTTTGGCTTAAAAACTAACAAAGGTGAAGCTATAACACTGAAACGCGCTGCGGAAGAGGTGCTTTAAGACATGGCTAGCTAGCTAACGGCTAACATCCACCCGCAGTCTGCAGTGTTTTAGCTACTTCTAAATCCCTAATCATCGCCTCCATGGCGACAAATAAAGTATGTTTCTTACAAGTATCATCCCTGCAGGACGAGGAATAGCTAAACATGCTTCACTACACACCATAGCTCACCGGCGTCACAATGTAAACAAACGCCATGGGTGGATCTACACCTGACATCCACTGTAATGATATCAAGTACAGGAGCTAATCTAGTCGATACTATTATGATTACATCTATATTTTTTTATCGTCACAAAATCTTTTTTCCATTTTAAAAAAATCATATGTTTGTAAACTCAGGAAATATGTCCCTGGACACATGAGGACTTTGAATATGACCAATGTATGATCCTGTAACTACCTAGTATCGGACCGATACATAAATTCGTGCTATCATCAAAAACTAATGTAAAGTATCCAAACAACAGGAGAATAACTGATTATTACATTTTAACAGAAGTGTAGATAGAACATGTTGAAAGAGAAAGTAAGCAGATATTAACAAGTAGATTAATAATAAATTTTCTACCACTTGTCCTTAATAATTTTGACAAAATAATAGAATGAGAAGTTACAATATGTAAGAGCCTTTGTTTGCTTACTTAATACTAAAAGACAAGTTCTCTAGTATGTTCACCATTTTATTTAAGGACAAAATTGCAAAAGAAACATATGTTTAGTGAACCGTAAGATTTTTGCTAAAATAAAGCCAATAATGCCATTTTTTGTGGTCCCCTTCATTTATAAAAAAAATCAAAATACATTGTGGTACCGGTACCAAAATATTTGTATTGGGACAACCCTAGTATTGACACATTTTTTGTTCCTAGTTTAAAGAAGTGGAGAACACATCAGAAGAGCCGCTATGCTAACCTTGCAAAGCCGATTAGTCTATCGGGCGATGTCCACACAAATGCGGCTATACTTAAAATGCACATTTTTCTATATTTTTGGAGGCCACCAGCGGGCCTCATAGTGGGGAGAACCAGGTCAGAAGTACCACATCACCCTGGCAGGCAAGGCTTGTTGGGTACAGGAGATGTGCGGAAGAAGTGTCGGCGACCAGTCTAGCGAGTTTTTGAGTACAAGAACAGCATTAATTTTTAAGATGTAGCTCCTTAAGTAGTTAAAAAACAGCATTGAAATCCTGTCGTCTGCAAGCGATTTGGCATTAAACACTTACAGTCTTTTATAATAGGCACATTTTAAGAATAATAGATACCAAACAGTTTATATCACCGTTTCCCAGGTGGGTTGGTAAAACAAACTTGAGACTTGTGTAAAACAAACTATCTGAAATATTAAGGTCAAGATGCACGACATTCTCCAGCGATTTTGAGAAACCCATAAAACATTTCCAAACTGGGTCCAAGTAATTGCAGACACACAGAAATATGTAATCCCCTGATAACTTCCATTTGTTGAGCCAGTCATCCTCATTGGTTTGCTGAGGAAAGCTGAAAGGAAGAGTGTTTTGTTTGTGGAATTCTAAAGGATATTTGCATTTGAATAAGCAGAGCCAGCATGTGAACATACTTATGTCCCTGACTGCCCCATTTTAATGCAGCCGGGTCAAACATATGCTAATCGAGGTCATCATGTGCCAAAAGAACAATTCGGTTATCTATTTTAATTTTAATAATAAGTCCCTCCAGGATTTTCTCTGACCTTTTTATGGTTGTTATGGCCTAAAATGCCTGATTTTGTGGCATTTTTTTTCAAAAATTTACAACAAAAGTTGCAATGCTTTAAGGCAGTGGTCCCCAACCTTTTTGTAGCTGCGGACCGGTCAACGCTTGAAAATTTGTCCCTCGGACCGGGGGGGGGGGGAATTGTTATTTATTTAAAAATAAATAACAATAATATTTGTATTTTTATTATTGTTTCTCAGCTGTTTGTAAATGTTGCAGTTTATAAATAAAGGTTTATTTAAAAAAAAGAAAAAAAAAAAAGAACATTTTTTATTAAAAAAAACACCTCAAAAAAACTCTGCGCATGCGCATAGCATAGATCCAACGAATCGATGACTAAATTAATCGGCAACTATTTTAATAATCGATTTTAATCGATTTAATTGATTAGTTGTTGCAGCCCTAATATTGATATATAATGTATATATTGAGTTTTTTATGTTGATTTAATTTAAAAAAATAAAAAATAAAAAAAAATAAAAAAAATGTATTTCTTGCGCGGCCCAGTACCAATCGGCCCGGTGGTTGGTGACCACTGCTTTAAGGTGTTTTTTCCCTAATAACATTGAATCAATTTGTGATTTTATCAATTTGCTAAAGGCAAATTGTTAAAGGCAAAATTAAATTTAAAAAAGTGAAGTTCCCTTGCAAGGTTACAAGTGTTCCTTGTAACCTTAAACTTCAAAAAGCAGAAGATTGCAGCAAAAATTGGAAAAATACTGTATTGATGTTTTACTCATTTAATAGAACACAGACTTGAAAATAGACACTAAATGGCATAAAAAGCAAATATCAACAACTCAAATTACTGCACTTCTTTAATTATAATTACCGGTAATATTAGTAATAGTTAATTATGATTACAGAGAGAAACCTAAGGAAGCCTTTGATGATGTCTGCTCTGCTGTCCACAAGTTAACATTCTTCATGTTTATTTTATTTTTAGAAATTGTTTGTTTGTCTGTCTTAAACATTCATTTATGTTCCAACACATTTATCCCAGCACGTTAAGAGCATTTTGTTGAAAGCCATCTATAGTGGTAATTTTTGTTAGTAAATGAGAGAGAGATTATCATCACACAACATCTCGGTCATGTAAATGTTGCCTCTTTACTAGGTCAAAGGAGAACATGTTCCTACTTGCCTTACCGTGGACAAATAACGGTTACATCAATAAACAGGTAAGTCAGAACCTAGTGTGTTACTAAATGTTTATACAGTATATCACATTACCCAGAAAGCTTAGCATTGCATAAGTAACCCAGAAGTAGGTCTGAGCTATACGGGGGGAGGACAATTGTGCGGTTTGAGCAGTAAAGAGTTCTTACTTGGTTGCTGATCATGCTTCGTCTACACAAGCTACAAAGATAAGTTGATTAAACAGTTGACATGAGTGTTTTTAAGCAAAGCTCAGAGACAAATTTGTTTGGCAAAAATGACGGTGATTGGCCAAAACGTACGAGAAAGTTACGGACATCAGACAAAGTTTCAAGGCGGAGCATAAATTGTGGGGATTGATTAAATTTGCGTGAATTTGTGCGATCGCAACATTGCAAAATCCTTGAGGGATTTATGAACCCAGACACCTTATTTAATCCCTGATACTATTTTCTCTAAAACACCCATTATTTATTAGTTGAGCACCTGGGAAGCACACCTTCTGGTACTACCTGCAACTTTAAGAGACCTTGGAATACAGTGGCTCCAGGATGGCTGCACGTATGCAACGTTCAGCTAATCGATTGCTGGCGTTAGCTTCATATTTGAAGTGCAGCAATGAATATTTTCCTAAATGAGGCCACAAATAAAACAGCTATTTACCCAAACAGGGGTATTAACGCTTATCAAAAAATGTAAAGAGATCTAAGTAATTCAACAAGAGTCCCTGATCATGAAGTTATGTAAAGATCACAAACGGTAACTACATTGAACACATGCATTTCCTCAATATGTCCTCAGTAAGTCCTTTTGCTTATTTTTCTTTTTTTCTACTTGAAATGCTGTACAGCTTGGAGAGAATGCATGCACTGTACTCCAAAACATACAGTGGATATGGACAGTATGAATTGTTATTGTGAAAAAAGAGCACTTGGCTTTTAAATGACCACTATATTCGACAAAGGTACCGTATATTTCAAGTGTTACAAGTCAAAAGCTGGAAATGTGCAGGGAGAGTACACATCAAGACAATATTTCCGAAGTCCAAAACATGTGCCAGCGGAGACTGAAAGACTTATAGTTGCAGATATTATCACTCCATTGCTGGTGCACTGCAGTGATGCTGACACAGGAGCACCTGTGGGATTTTTTGGGGTTAGACAGCAGAAATGTCTACACCATTTCCTTTTTTTGACTCAAACTGAAACAATTGACATGAATAATCCCCCTTTTTTCTACTTAAAATGCTGTACAGCTTGCAGAGAATACTGTACTCCCAAACACACAGTGAATATGGACAGTATGAAATGTCATGGTGGATAAAGAGCACTTGGTTTTTAAATGACCACCATATTTGACAAAGGTATATTTCATGGGTTACAACTCAAGAGCTTGAGAGTACACATCAAGACAATATATCCGAAGCCCCATAAATGTTCCAGCACAGACTTAAAACACACAATTGTGTGACACAACTACATAAAAATGCAAGGTTTGAATCACACGCTTCACAATACTGTAGCCATAGTTGCAGGCATTGTCACTCCATTGCAGGTGCACTGCATTGATGCTGATACAGGAGCACATGTGGGATTTTTTTTGGGGTCAGATAACAGAATGTACTACTAACAGGAATTTCCACAGCATTTCCTCTCTTTGACTCAAACTGAAACAATCGACAAGAATAGCCCCCACCCCTTTTTTATAACCTGCTTCAACAGTAAAACGCATTAATGTGCTGTAAGTAGAATGTGTGTGATCAGAGACCAGATCTTACTCTCATGTTTGCATAGCCAGTAGGATGGAATATTATGGCAAAAATAGTAAACACGATGGCAAAAATAGTAATCACAACTATTTTAGATTGATATTGTAATCAAGATTAATTATATGATTATTCATTCATTTAAAAATATGAGTATTTATTGTAACACTAAAACTCAACTTTAAATATAGTTAAACACATGGATATAAATTAGTAACAAATAAACCCCAACAAGTAAAATAATAACAGCAATACATTTAAATAACAAAAGCAATATATAAACAATAAAATTAAGTTTTTCCATTTGAATGGTTTTAAATTCTGTTTTTTACCTTTTACACTTATTTTACCACCACAGAGTGTGCTTTTTGTGTAAAATTAAATTTAATAAAATGTTTGTGAATTAAATGCAAACATCCTCACATTTATTGGTGCAATACATCTTTGGACAACTTTGACCAATATTTTAGGTCAAAGCATAATTGTGTAAATGTAGCAATAAGTGCTTTAAGTACATAATGCTTGTGAAAGGTGCTTTTTTTAAACCTTTGTTTTGTTTGCGCAGACAGACCGACAATAATAGCGTGGCACAACACATTATTATTGTTAGGGGGTGAAGTGTGCTGTGCTGTTGTTTTCCATTGACGGGTAAAGAGCAGACTTACTTGAGGCTGTGGAAGAAAAAAAACAGAGCTTCCAAAATGCGACCGCTGATCTGTTTGTACATTAATGTTACATTGATGATGTCGTTCACAACAACACGAGCAGATGAGATGTGTTGTGGGTGTATGGATTGTTCTTGTTAGCTTCGTAGTTTAGTCGCTGTATCAAGAGGCCGTCTCGACATTGTTTAGTTTAGGACAGGGAAGGTGAGTGTGTTGGGGATAAATGAGCGCTGCCGGACACATTATTTTCATTTAAGCGACATTTCACTTAAATTTTTGTCAATTTCCCTGATATTATTTTGCGTTTATCAGCAACTTCCATTTTATTTGCCAAGTATGTGACACTGTCCACGGTTACATTAAAGCGGAAATCATATGGCCTTACTTTTTTGTCGAGTTTAGAGTTTATGAGAACAACAGCACCGCGTGGCGAAGTTGGCAGAGTGGCCATGCCAGCAACCTGAGGGTTCCTGGTTCAATCCCCACCTTCTACCAACATCGTCACGTCCGTTATGTCCTTGAGCAAGACACTTCACCCTTGCTCCTGATGGGTCGTGGTGAGGGCCTTGCATGGCAGCTGCCGCCATCAGTGTGTGACTGGGTGAATGTCGAAATAGTGTGTCAAAGCGCTTTGAGTACCTTGAAGGTAGAAAAGCGCTATACAAGTATAACACATTTACATTTACATTTACATTTAGTGATCGATTAGGCATACTGGCACTGTGTCTGACAAAAAGCAGCAACCATGGTGACATCCCAAACTTCTAGTAGACATGGTCTTTTATTCACTCATTCACTCATCTGTTTCAGCGTCACAAGTTAAGGAATTTGCATGCACGTTGCACGGCCCATTAATATTTTTTTTTTCTCGATTATTTTTCTTTCATAATCGTGAGAAACCTATATCGAAATCGAAATTATAATTTGATTAATTGTCCAGCCCTAACAGATAGGGCTAGACGATTACTGCAAAAATAATAATGACAAATATTTTGATTGATATTGAAATCACGATTACTAACACGATTATTCATTTATTTGAAAACATGAGTATTTATTGTACAACCAACACTAAACCTTGAATATAATTTCAAGGAATTCCCGGATATAAATTAGTAGGGATGTAACGGTTTTGTAGAAACTGCGGAATTACGGTTTCAAAATCATCTCAATAACGCCGTGACACATGGCGTATCAAATGAAAACTTGTGTAGATTTTTTCTGGGCTTTTTACTTTGACGGTTCTGAAAATAAACTACATCTTCCAGAATCCTCTGCGCAGCGTGGGTCCGCAATGTCGGGGCGTGAATAAAAAAAGACAGAAAGCAGGAAGTGAAGTGTGTTCCACTTCGTAGAGGATTTTATTTTTTAAATCCGCTGCCCGTGTGTCTCGAGTGTTTCAAACCAAAACAGACTCGGTCAAGTTGTGCCATACCGAGAGAACTGTTGCACACCAAAGCTACTTGATTAGATACCAACATCCTGAAAAGATGAAGCCAGCGAAGATAAACGTCAATTTGTGAGGTACTTACATTTTTAAAAGTTAAAATGTGAATTAACTTTTCTGAGAAACTGCATTTTCAAAACTGATAGCAAAAATGTAAACTGTTGAGGACACTGCTTCTCAGAGATGCACAATTCTTTGCATGTAAAAATACTTGTCTGTAGTATTAAATATGATTAGAACATTTTAGCATTATGTTTGTGTTCAATTACAGTAAGTGTGATTGTCATAAACATTCTTGTTACTTCATTTTACACACTATGGCATTTTTAAGTCTTTTTTTCTTACATATAACTCAATATCATACAGTCAATCAATCAATCAATGTTTATTTATATAGCCCTAAATCACAAGTGTCTCAAAGGTGTCCTTTATACCGTGATAATATCGCACCGTAAGGTTTTGATATCGTTACATCCCTATAAATTAGTAATGAATAAAAAACAAATAAAATTACAATAATACTAACAACAATAACAATAGCAAAATGGAAAAACAATTAAATTCAGTTAAAATTAATTTTTTTTACCTTCTACACGTATTTTACCACCATACAGTGTGTGTTTTGTGTGATAAATACAATTTAATAAAATGTTAGTGACTTAACTGCAAAAATCCTTACTTTTATTGGCGCAATAAATCTTTGGACAATTATAATCACTATTTTAGGTCAAACCATAAACATTTTGTAAATGTATCAATAAGGGCTTTAAGTACACTATGCTTGTGTAAGGTACTTTTTTGAAACCTTGAGTTTGTTAGCCCAGTCAGACCGCATCTTGCGTACAGCGTTAATATTGAAAAGGGGGAGAAGTGTGCTGTTGTTCTGAGCTTGACGAGTGTGGAGAAGACTTGAGGCTAAAAAAAAGCCCATCAAGTTGCAACTGATGTCCTGTTTGTACATTGATCTTACATTGATGATGTCATTCAAAACAACACAAGCAGATGAGATGTGTTGTGGGGGTATGGATTGTTCTTGCTAGCTTTAGCTTCGTAGTTTAGTTGTCGTTTCAGGTGGCCGTCTCGACATTGTTTAGTCCAGGACGGACGGCACAGTTGATTGTTTCGGGGATGAATTAGCAGTCCCGGACACATTATTTTCCCAAACAAATGTTCATTCTCCTCACAATGACTGCGCAATTAATCAAATTTTAATCACCATCCCAATTTTGGCTGTCACAACTAAATGAGAGTGATGGTCAACAACATTAACATTTAAAAAGCATATGAAAACAAGCACTTCACAGCAGCCGAGAACAGCCCTGTGAAGCGCACGCCCATCCACGCCAGAGGCCTTAGTGTATGAGCACAAAACTCCATCACCATGCCGAACTGAAACATTATTACTATTATTAACATTGACAAACTTTCCCTGGGGTTGCTGCAGCCGATCGCTTCATTTTACTTGCTTCACTTCCGTGGAGTCCCACTGATGTTATTAGGCAGATACAGGTGTGGACAATATTGGAGATAACCGCATTTGCCCCATCTAAAAAGTATACAGCGGAGGAGAAAACATTTCATTGTATATTTGTTGCTTTCATTTTGAAAGCGCAACACAGCGTCATGTCACTGGTCGCTCCTTCACTCACCTGCTCTGACAGGAGGAAACATGCAACAGAGAAAATGTAAAACAATGTGGAAAGTTGTTTATAACTTCCTGCCGTTTGTTTTTTGGGATGGTCACTTGTCTATGATTATTTCATTGCTAAATATGTCAGTGTTGCCAATAACATAGACACCAGCTAAAATGTTTTGTCATCTCATTGAATTGAAAGCAGGCTTTAAAGTGACAGCAGACTGGGAAGTCAGGCATGAAGCTTGTGTATTAGATTTAAGAGGTATCACTTCTATTTATTTTTTCTGGCCAAACTTTTGCACTGATCTAGATGGTGTTGTTGTGGAAGCTTGTTTATTAGACTTTATCATTATTGACCACACTGCTTTTTTTGTTTTAAATTGATATTGAAAAGTAAGTATGTTTTTTTTACATTATTTGTGTGTTTTTTCATGTCAGAAAGTTATTACTTGAATTAACAGTTAATGTGACATGGCATCTTTTCAATGTTTTATAGTTAATTTCTCTAGGACATATTTTTGCTTAAACTCTTAATGGATCAGTCCAGTTACAATCTTTAACTCATTCTTACACCTTTGGACATTTGCACAACACGCTACTCTGCTTGTCTCCTTAGAGTTGCACTAGCAGGATTGACTAACCATAATGCTAAATAGAGTTTGAAGACACTATTCCATCGAGTGTAAACATATCTCTCCTGGAAGACATGCTCCCTAGTGGAATTCTCCACATGCGTATGAATCCAGGGAATGCGAAAATGTAATTGTGCATTGAAAAACTATTTTACATGAGTTTGTGACACTAAATAACTATATTTTTGTATTTTGTCATTTATTCTACATGTTTCACACGACAAACAATCAAATGTATGATTAGGTCAAGCGTCCAAATGACGACAATGCGCAAGCTACACATGGTTGTTTTTTTTTATGGCGCCGAAAAAACATCTACAATTTAAAAATACAGCTTTAAAACTAAAAATGTAAAAGAACACAAATATTCAAATTACACATTACATGATGGCGTTGCATTCAACACCCCCTGCCCCTTCAGCACTGTTTTACCTAACAAAATAAATACTTTCAGTACTGATAAAAAAAAATTGTGATTATTATTTTTGCCAAAACTGTGAAACCCCAATTTCAGTCAATTTCTGTGATATTCTGCGTTTAATAGGGAACTGCACTTTTTTTGATCGTTCACAATAATTATGAAAGACATCACGACAGATGGATTTTTTTCTATTGCATTCTAAATATTAAATAAACAAACATAAAAGTCCGCCTACAGCAGACATTGTATTGTAAGTGATGTTTTATTATGTTTTTTGTCCCTCATGAAGTCTGCAGTGAGTAGAAATCAGTGATGTTGAAAAAAACAGCAAACTTAATAGATAGATAGATAGATAGTACTTTATTGATTCCTTAATGTTAATTAATGTGCCATGTATGCTTATAATGAGCAAAATAGTTCAATCTTTTTTGTAATTATAAATGTGCCGCACCAGCTAAATTTAGGGGAAAATACAGATTGCTCCATATATAAGCCGCACCCGACTATAAGCCGCAGGGTTTTGATGTGTAATTACCGTAGTATATAGGGGTTCCTGCTACCACGGAGGGGATTGTCGGGACAGAGATGACTGTTTGGGAACGCAAAGCGTCCCATTTATTAACAATAAATCTTTCAATCATTCAATCAAACTTTCACATCTTTGACATGGCGAACAGCATTCGTGCAGAGTACAAATAATACAACGCTGCAAAGTAATACAAAGTGCTCGCCTGTACGTTATCAAAATAACCAGCCTACCGGTATATGAAAAGTCAGTCTTTAATCATTGTGTCATCGTCTTCCTCCTGCGTACTAAAACCACCGAAATCCTCTTCGTCGGTGTCGGAGAAGAACAGGCCGTAAATAAGCCGCACCGTTGTATAAGCCGCAGGGACCAGAACGAGGGGAAAAAGTAGCGGCTTATAGTCCGGAAATTACGGTACATTACATACATACTTATATCATGTATATAACACTTTAATGGAGGTGTTTGGATGTTTTTTAAGGTCTTCATAGGCAGAATCCCATAGGCAGACTTTTGATCGCATTTATTTAATATTTGAAATGCAAAAAAAATTAAATAAACATCCATCGTTATATCTTTGATAATGATTGTAAAAGATAGGCAAAAAAAAAAGTACACTTCTACTTTAACAGCAGATTCAATTTTATTGGTCAATTCTGTGATTCCTTTCGCCTTACTTTTTCAAGTTGAGTGATTATTGATTAGGCATACTAGCGCTGTGTCAAATAGAAAGTAGCAACCATAGTAAGATCCCAAACTTCTAGAAGACATGGTCTTTTTTCACAAACCTTTACTCATCCCTTTCAACGTTACAAACTCAGGTATTTGCATGCACATTGCTCGGCCCATCAATCGTTTTTTTCTGATTATGATATTTTTATGGTAGTGAGAGGCCAAAATCAAGGTCAAAATTCTATAACATCATAATTGTCTTAACCGTTTTTATTTCTGGGACTTCTTAGCTAAAACATCTAAAAAAATTTACACAAAGTAAATGTGAAGCTGGCATTGAACATTTTTTCCTCAAAAAACATGCTTTCCAGATAAAAAGTCTGAAGGTATGGACTGTGATACACAACAATTCCATACCTTGAGTCCTTACTTACCCAATTGAAAATTCGACAACATTTTTTAATTTAAACTTTTGACATTTATCTTATTCCAATGTTAGCATGAGGCGTTCCACAGGTGTGCCATTTGAAGACCTTTGATCACGCTTTATTAACTGGAAGCAAACAAAGCAGAAGACCGAAGACTAGAAGAGCGTTCCGTCATGATTCTTGTTTTGATTTCACATTAGGGATATTTTCCGGGTGACGGTTCATCAATGGCTTCTTATATCAGTCGTATTACAATTTCACTATCCATCGATCCATTTTCTACCGCTTGTCCCTTTCGGGGTTGCTGGAGCCTATCTCAGCTGCATTCGGGCGGAAGGCGGGTACACCCTGGACAAGTCGCCACCTCATCGCAGGGCCAACACAGATAGACAGACAACATTCACACTCACATCCACACACTAGGGCCATTTCAGTGTTGCCAATCAACCTATCCCCAGGTGCATGTCTTTGGAGGTGGGAGGAAGCCAGAGTACCCGGAGGGAACCCACGCAGTCACGGGGAGAACATGCAAACTCCACACAGAAAGATCCCGAGCGCAGGATTGAACTCAGGACTACTCAGGACCTTCGTATTGTGAGACACATGCACTAACCCCTGTGCCATTTCACTAATACTTGGTTAATATTCAAGTCATGAAATGTAAATGGAGTATTGTTGGCGCTTTCTGAATGGTTAGCCATTGCATTTTATGGGCGGAATAGTGGAGGTCCCCTTGGCTTTGCTGTACGCTGACTTTTATTTACATTTATCTAATATTTAGAATGCAATAAAAAAAAATCCATCAGTTGTCATGTCTTTCATAATGATTGTGAACGAGAGGCAAAATTCCAAAAAAAGTGCAGTTCCCCTTTAAAGGCCTACTGAAACCCACTACTACCGACCACGCAGTCTGATAGTTTATACATCAATGATGAAATCTTAACATTGCAACACATGCCAATACGGCCGGGTTAACTAATAAAGTGCAATTTTAAATTTCCCGGGGAACTTCCGGTTGAAAACGTCTATGTATGATGACGTTTGCGTGTGACGTTAATGGTTGAAACGGAAGTATTCGGACACATTGTATCACAATACAAACAGCTCTGTTTTCATCGCAAAATTCCACAGTATTCTGGACATCTGTGTTGGTGAATCTTTTGCAATTTGTTTAATGAACAATGGAGACTGCAAAGAAGAAAGCTGTAGGTGGGATCGGTGTATTATCGGCTGGCTGCAGCAACACAACCAGGAGGACTTTGACTTGGATAGCAGACGCGCTATCTGACGCTAGCCGCCGACCGCGCGGATGATCGGGGGAAGTCCTTCGTCGCGCCGTCGATCGCTGGAACGCAGGTGAGCACGGGTGTTGATGAGCAGATGAGGGCTGGCTGGCGTAGGTGGAGCGCTAATGTTTTTAATCATAGCTCTGACGAGGTCCCGTAGCTAAGTTAGCGTCAATGGCGTCGTTAGCAACAGCATTGCTAGGCTTCGACAGGCGGCACAGCAGTAACCGTGTAGTTACAGGTCCAGTGTTTGGTTCGGTGTCTCCTGATAGTAGTATTGTTGATCTTCTGTCTATCCTTCCAGTCAGGGGCTTATTTCTTTTGTTTCTATCTGCATTTAAGCACGATGCTATCACGTTAACTCCGTAGCTAAAGTGCTTCAACGACGTATTGTCGTGGAGATAAAAGTCACTGTGAATGCCCATTTCGCGTTCTCGACTCTCATTTTCAAGAGGATATAGTAGCCGAGGTGGTTTAAAATACAAATCCGTGATCCACAATAGAAAAAGGAGAAAGTGTGGAATCCAATGAGCCCTTTTACCTAAGTTACGGTCAGAGCGAAAAAAGATATGTCCTGCACTGCACTCTAGTCCTTCACTCTTACGCTCCTCATCCACGAATCTTTCATCCTCGCTAAAATTAATGGGGTAATCGTCGCTTTCTCGGTCCGAATCGCTCTCGCTGCTGGTGTAAACAATGGGGAAATGTGAGGAGCCCTTCAACCTGCGACGTCACGCTACTTCCGGTACAGGCAAGGCTTTTTTTTATCAGCGACCAAAAGTTGCGAACTTTATCGTCGATGTTCTCTACTAAATCCTTTCAGCAAAAATATGGCAATATCGCGAAATGATCAAGTATGACACATAGAATGGATCTGCTATCCCCGTTTAAATTTAAAAAAATCATTTCAGTAGGCCTTTAAGAGTCAAATATGCATCCAATTTTGTGGTACAGCAACATTAAAATCCTTTCTTAAATGAAGCAAGTAGCAAATTTGTCTGAGAGGCTGAAGACAATTGACACATTTTCTCAAAACAGCTTTCCTGTCACTCCAAATAAAAATCTGGCTTCCTATTTTGGCCTCGATGTACAGCTAATGAAAGACCAGTGAGAATCGCATGCAAGCATTTTCACAGTCTACTATTGCAAGATTAGCACTTTTAAATGCACCCATTCTGCATTCAAAAAAAAAGGCCTTTTCAATGTGCAATTGCCAGTCTCGGGTAGTGCAGGGCTAATATGGACTAGACCGCCATGTTATTTTTACATTTATATGCAACAGCAGTTGCAAATGAAGTCAACATCTTTTGATTTGCATGAATTCAAAGAGAAACCTCATTGTTAAAGTGAAAATAGGAAGTGTGCGTGGGAGGGGGGGGGGGGTATTCTTTGAAAAGCAACTGTTTAGTGTTTGTGATATTGCTTTGGTAGCAACCCTCTCACTTCAACTTTAACCACTTTGCATACTGACTCACCACAGACAATTCACTCTCACGCTGGACAGGTTTGAGTGAAGAGATAAACACTGTATAGTATTCAATAGTTGACCATCTTCCAAAATATCAAAATTACTGCTTTGTCTGAATATTACTGTTAAAATAAACCAGACAAAATTAACATCCTATTAGACGTCAACTCATCGCAGTGAGAGCAGACATTGTACAGAAAGCTATTGTTATATCAGGTTTGTATTTCTTGTTTAGCACTAGGCCTACAACAACTAATCGATCAAAATCGATTATAAAAATAGTTGGCGATTAATTTAGTCATCGATTCGTTGGATCTATGCTATGTGCATGCGCAGAGGCGACTTTTTTTTATTTATTTTTTATACAAACCTTTATTTATAAACTGCAACATTTACAAACAGCTGAGAAACAATAATCAAAATAAGTATGGTGCCAGTATGCTGTTTTTCCCCCCAATAAAATACTGGAAAGGATAGAAATGTAGTTTGGCTCTTTTATCCGATTGTTAATCGATTAATCGAAGTAATAATCGACAGATTAATCGATTATCAAATTAGTTCAATGATAAATGATAAATGGGTTATACTTGTATAGCGCTTTTCTACCTTCAAGGTACTCAAAGTGCTTTGACAGTATTTCCACATTCACCCATTCACACACACATTCACACACTGATGGAGGGAGCTGCCATGCAAGGCGCTAACCAGCACCCATCAGGAGCAAGGGTGAAGTGTCTTGCCCAAGGACACAACGGACGTGACTAGGATGGTAGAAGGTGGGGATTGAACCCCAGTAACCAGCAACCCTCCGATTGCTGGCAAGGCCACTCTACCAACTTCGCCACGCCGTCCCTCGTTGTTAGTTGCAGCCCTATTTAGCACTTAGCAATACTGCTACATGATGCTTAGTCTTTCACTGGAGCTGGATCTGTTTAGCAGAGCATCTAAAACTTGCACCTCATCCTCCTTATATTCAGGATTCAACAGTATAAGGTTCTGGATAGAGATGTCCGATAATGGCTTTTTGCCGATATCCGACTGTGGAAGGGGCGTGGTCCACGCGTTCCCTATGGGCAGGGCGTGTGCAGGAGCCGGCTGTGAAGCAACTGGCGGGTGAGGAGATATCTCAGCTGGAACGAGTTATCTAATCACCTGTCTCTTTATTAGCAGCGTCGGAGAGCATGAGGGTGTGTCTGACGGGGAGTGGACGCGGGATGTACATGCTGCTGAAAAGCACAGGAAGACCCCGAGAAAAAGACTGCTGAAAAGCATCAGAGACTGGGAAGAAGAAAACAAAAATAAAAGACAATTGTAAATCCACAGCCGAAGGGTGTCGCGTGGGAATATTGGTCCAAAAAAGAACCCAATGACAAGAAGACAGCTCCACCGATATTCCGATATTGTCCAACTCTTAATTACCGATTCCGATATCAACCGATACCGATATATACAGTCGTGGATTTAACACATTATTATGCCTAATTTTGTTGTGATGCCCCGCTGGATGCATTAAACAATGCAACAAGGTTTTCCAAAATAAATCAACTCAAATTATGGAAAAAAATGCCAACATGGCACTGCCATATTTATTATTGAAATCACAAAGTGCATTATTGTTTTTAACATGCCTCAAAACAGCAGCTTGGAATTTGGGACATGCTCTCCCTGAGAGAGCTTGAGGTGGGCGGAGTTGAGGTGTGTGAGTGTGTGTGTGTGTGTGTGGGGGGGGGGGGGGGGGGTGTATATTGTAGAGTCCCGGAAGAGTTAGTGCTGCAAGGGGTTCTGGAGATTTGTTCTGTTGTGTTTATGTTGTGTTACGGTGCGGATGTTCTCCCGAAATGGGTTTGTCATTCTTGTTTGGTGTGGGTTCACAGTGTGGCGCATATTTGTAACAGTGTTAAAGTTGTTTATACGTCCACACTCAGTGTGACCTGTATGACTGTTGACCAAGTATGCATTGAATTCACTTGTGTGTGTGTAAAACAGTGGATATTATGTGATTGGTCCGGCACGCAAAGGCAGTGCCTTTAAGATTTATTGGCGCTCTGTACTTCCCCCTACGTCCGTGTATCACTCCGTAAAGCGGCGTTTTAAAAAGTCATAAATTTTACTTTTTGAAATTGATACCGATAATTTCCAATATTACATTTGAAAGCATTTATTGGCCGATAATATCAGCATTCAGATATTATCGGACATCTCTATTTCTGGATCATAATTTTTCCCAAAGTAATTGTTGTTGGCTCTCACAAAGTCTGCATGTTGTTGGTGGGGAAAGGATTTGCGGTTCCTACCTCTAGTTAAAGTTAAAGTTAAAGTACCAATGATTGTCACACACACACTAGGTGTGGTGAAATTTGTCCTCTGCATTTGACCCATCCCCTTCATCACCCCCTGGGAGGTGAGGGGAGCAGTGGGCAGCAGCGTAGCCGCGCCCGGGAATCAGTTTTGGTGATTTAACCCCCAATTCCAACCCTTGATGCTGAGTGCCAAGCAGGGAGGTAATGGGTCCCATTTTTATAGTCATTGGTATGACCCGGCCGGGGTTTGAACTACGTCACGTGATCACGTGACTGGCTTCCTCATTAACTCTCAAAATGGCTCGGGAATCTCTGTGAGATTGATACTATTTTGACCATATTTATATACTCGCAAACTTTGAGAGTCATACATCAGATATATATGATACTAGCTTCAATATAGCAACTTGTTTTTCCACTCTACTGGTACTGTAAGAGAAATTGCAGTTGCATCAGGACCCCTCCTGCAGCACACAGTTCTTATGCTGAATGAATGATTAAGATCGCCCAACGTGCTAAACATGCTTGCGGACCTGGCAGCAAGAAAAGAGAAGGCAACACTTCGAACATGGACATCTAACGGAGCAGCAATACATACTAAATTCAAGGTGAAGTTATATCATTACTAGTGACACAAATATTAATTTGTTACTGAGGAAGGAATAGCATGCTACGATGGCTAACACCACCCAGCTAACATGACACGATCAGAGAAAAGAGGCACAGGCATAATGTTATGTTTTACTTTAATGCTAAAATTAAGTTAATGCAGCAAATTAATAAAAACAATAGACACTTTAAAGATCCAAAACACTCATTGATAAATTGTGAACAAGTCTGTAAAACATGTTGAGATTAGATTTTAAGCTATGGTCGACTTTTATTTATTTTTATGAATATTTTAAAAAGTGTATTTTTTTAATCAATATTCATGTTGTGATCTTATTAAACCACAAAGTGATTGCATTCATTTGGAAATGTTTTTTTTTGTTTTTTTTACAAAGAAAACACTTATGATTTGTGACTTGAGTTGCAGATTTAGCAACAGGAGATTACCGGCACATTAAAAAACTGCACTTTATTATTAGTTATAAAGAAATAACTAAGTTATTTTTGTTACATAATTTAAATATATATGTTCCACTTTCATCATGTTATATTGTAATGTTTGAAAATGACTCAGAATCTCATACCCACCCATACTTAATTGTGTGACAAATCAAGCCCTATTTCCACCAGCACACTTCAGTACAGGAGGGTACACAAGTTGCATTAAAGGTTGTAACAGGTAACAAAACAACACACAGACACCATACCCATTTTGCAATCTCTGGCTTTTGTGCCAACAGTAACGGAATACAAAAAACTGCATTTGAAATATACAGCAATTTATAAGAGGTGCACTATATGATATAACAGGTTTCTGTTTTAAGGTAAACATAGCACAGAGCCCTGTACTGTGTTTTGTTCCTCTTTGTGGAATTTATTGGCTGCTATGACATCACTATTGACATATCTGCCGCTTTATAAACCGCCTAACCACAAAATTGTCTCATTAGTAAATATTACCTTTTTAAAGGGGAAGACCAGAAACTATAAAGTGTACCTTGGTTTCACTTAGGCCTGGACGTAGGGCCTAAAAATAAAATCTCTGACTTTTTTCACCAAAAATTGGATGAACAATTTTTTAAAATTATTTTCTTTAATAAAAAAAATTATGAATATAAATGAAAGATATAAATCGAAACAAGTTTTGCTTTTTATTTGATCAAAATCTAGTGTACTGCATACACTGCATCTTACTCTTGGCAAAAATCTAACCTTTATAAAGTTGGTTCTTTTTCAAACTGTCATGTCTGTGTTCATGTTTTTGTTTGGCCATGTGCTGTTTTGTTTTTTGGACACTTCCTTAGTTCCTGGTTTCACTTCCTGGTTTTGTTTTGTTTCCATGGTTACTCATTAGTTTCACCTGTTCCACGTTTAGTCTCACACACACCTGTCTCACGTTTTCACAGTCATGTCATGCACCTGTTCACAGTTAGTCACGCACCTGTTTTCACTTTTCATGTCACTTTATAGGCTTTTCTGTTTCGGTTGTTCGTCCTGGCGACATCACCCATTCATGCCATGTCCACAGTTCCTTGTCACGTTAGTTCTTGTTTCATCTCTTGTCACGTAAGTTTTTGTTTGTTTAATGTTCATAGTTCTCCGCCATTGTGCGCGCCTTTTGTTTTCCTAGTCAAGTTTTTTACCTCCGCTGTGAGCGCCTTTTGTTTGTACTTTTTTTGAGTTAGAATTAAAAATGTATTTAAATTCACGTCTTGCACGCGCCAATTTTTCATTGCCTTCTGGGAGAACAAACCACGCCATAGACCCAGTCCTGACAGTATGTCGCCAGCATAAAAGTTCTCCCGCAAGAAAATTGGGCGTTTTGGACGAGGCAGCGTGGGAGGTCCTCCACGCCATGGAGAAGGAAACGCTGCGCTACTCCTCCGTGGAGTACAGAGACTCCATTTGGTCCGAGGATGGCGCTGCGTCACCGCAGTCCCGGAAGCGCCGCTCCCGACGAAGGACGTCAGGGAGGGCTTCCACAAGCAGTGGAAAGGACGCATCGTTCCCGCAAGCTCCTCCCCCTCCGGGCGGAAACGAGCTGCAGCCAGCCCGGCTTCCCCAGGACGACGTCACGCCGCTGCCAGTGGGTGACGTCATGGATTTTTTTCCCCTGAACTCTTTTTCTTGTCAGCCACATCCAACCAAAGACTCTAAATCCATGATTAAATATTACCAAGACATGTTTTTAGAAATCAGATCCTGTCAATCACAGTCACCCAAAGTTCATGCCCCGCCCCCCAGGACTCATGCCACGCCCAAGTCAGAAATTTTTTTTTCACCCACAAAAGTCCAGGTGGGGGGGAACGAAAGACCTTTTGGACAATTTAGAGGGGAGGATTCTGCCCTCCTCCTGAACCCCCTCCGCCCACCCCAAAAGACGGTTCCAGACCGCGGGGAGCGCGTCTGGGATCCGCTCCTTGAGGGGGGGGCTAGGGCTGGGAATTGTTCAGGTGGGGTGGGTCAGCATCGTCACGCCAAGCCACAGCCTCCAGCACGACCACAACCACCTGTCTTTCGACCTGCCAAGCCACAGCCACCAGCACGACCCCCACCACCAGTCTTTCGTCACGCCAAGCCACAGCCTCCAGCACGACCACAACCACCTGTCTTTCGACCTGCCAAGCCACAGCCACCAGCACGACCACCACCACCAGTTTTTCGACCATGCCAAGATCCACCTGCTCCACGCCCAGCTCCACGCCAAGCGCCACCAGTACCTGCTCCACGCCAAGCGCCACCAGTACCTGCTCCACGCCAAGCGCCGCCAGTACCTGCTCCACGCCAAGCGCCACCAGTACCTGCTCCACGCCAAGCGCCACCAGTACCTGCTCCACGCCAAGCGCCACCAGTACCTGCTCCACGCCAAGCGCCGCCAGTACCTGCTCCACGCCAAGCGCCGCCAGTACCTGCTCCACGCCAAGCGCCGCCAGTACCTGCTCCACGCCAAGCGCCGCCAGTACCTGCTCCACGCCAAGCGCCGCCAGTACCTGCTCCACGCCAAGCGCCGCCCGTCGCAGCCCCACGCCGCCAAGTGCCGCCCGTCGCAGCCCCACGCCGCCAAGTGCCGCCCGTCGCAGCCCCACGCCGCCAAGTGCCGCCCGTGGCTGCCCCACGCCGCCAAGTGCCGCCCGTGGCTGCCCCACGCCGCCAAGTGCCGCCCGTGGCTGCCCCACGCCGCCAAGTGCCGCCCGTGGCTGCCCCACGCCGCCAAGTGCCGCCCGTGGCTGCCCCACGCCGCCAAGTGCCGCCCGTGGCTGCCCCACGCCAAGACCAAAGCCAAGACCAAGACCCGCCAAGTGACCAAGACCAAGACCCGCCAAGTGACCAAGACCAAGACCCGCCAAGTGACCAAGACCAAGACCCGCCAAGTGACCAAGACCAAGACCCGCCAAGTGACCAAGACCAAGACCCGCCAAGTGACCAAGACCAAGACCAAGTCCAAGCACCGCCACACCAAGACCAAGTCCAAGACCAACTACGCCAAGACCAAGACCAACCACGCCAAGTCCAAGTCCAAGACCAAGTCCAAGACCCAGACCCTCGCCAAGACCAAGACCAAGACCCACGCCAAGACCAAGACCCACGCCAAGACCCGCCACGCCAAGCTTCGCCGCCTGACGCACCACGCCAAGCTTCGCCGCCTGCCACGACAACGCGCCCACCTCCTCGTCTGCCAAGGATGTGGCCATTCCATGGGCGTCCGCCACGCCAGGTGCGCCGACCTCCTCGTCTGCCACGAATGTGGCCATTCCCAGGTCGCCCACCTCGTCAGGTTCAGCGGCGGTCTACCCGCCGTCGCCACCTGACTCTGCCCCGGTGGATTCGGGGACACCTGGTCTGGCGATCCACCGCCATGTCCCCCTCCCTCCCTCCCATGACTCTTGACCCTGTTTTTTGTTTTTGGACATCTGGGATCTGTCCGTAAGGGGGGGGTTCTGTCATGTCTGTGTTCATGTTTTTGTTTGGCCATGTGCTGTTTTGTTTTTTGGACACTTCCTTAGTTCCTGGTTTCACTTCCTGGTTTTGTTTTGTTTCCATGGTTACTCATTAGTTTCACCTGTTCCACGTTTAGTCTCACACACACCTGTCTCACGTTTTCACAGTCATGTCATGCACCTGTTCACAGTTAGTCACGCACCTGTTTTCACTTTTCATGTCACTTTATAGGCTTTTCTGTTTCGGTTGTTCGTCCTGGCGACATCACCCATTCATGCCATGTCCACAGTTCCTTGTCACGTTAGTTCTTGTTTCATCTCTTGTCACGTAAGTTTTTGTTTGTTTAATGTTCATAGTTCTCCGCCATTGTGCGCGCCTTTTGTTTTCCTAGTCAAGTTTTTTACCTCCGCTGTGAGCGCCTTTTGTTTGTACTTTTTTTGAGTTAGAATTAAAAATGTATTTAAATTCACGTCTTGCACGCGCCAATTTTTCATTGCCTTCTGGGAGAACAAACCACGCCATAGACCCAGTCCTGACACAAACAGACATAAATTGGACTTTGTATAATATTATTTTCAAAAAACTAATCAGATGAAACAGAGGAGATTTACGTAATGTAGCTAATTCTGGCATAGTTACTGTGATGCCCAGGCAGAGTTACACTTTCAACTAAGCAACTTTACTCCAACTCCGTTTATCCCTGATAAAAAAACATAATAGAGGGGTAGGACTAATGTTGTATACACACAGATCACTAATTTCTGATTGAAAATTAACCAAAAACAGAGGTCCTAATTAAACAGAAAACATAACTGTTTAACAATAATTAATAATAATGTTATTCAGTTAAAGCATGACTCTTTGTTGAGTCACATCCTAAATATTTTTACATGAGTATTTCCAGTGCAGTATTTGTAATATCGCTGGGCATCTTGTATGGCACTATGGTCAGTCAACCCCTCATCAGTTTACTGTCTACACACACACATACACCACGCACAAATAAAATTTTCCATCACTTTGTTAAGATTGATTAACAGCGGAACCGAGTCATAAATTGCAGACGACATCAGATTGACAAAATATTTGTGTAATAAGAAAAGTCTTCCAATAGGGTGAGGTAAACACCAAAAAACAAACACTATGAATAAAAATGCAGGCCTAATAAATGATGCTAGACATAGATTTGCTATTCATAGAATATTCTTAATAAATCACTTACTAAGCAGGATTACTGTATTACGGAAAAACACAGAGCCAAAGCTTGAATAGAAGTAAGCGGAGGAAACTGCCCCTAACAAAAGAAAAAGTTTGGACTGCCAAAGATTGCTTGCAAGACAAGCTAACCATCGCTAATCTTCCAAATTCAAAACCTTAGAACCCTGACAACAGAGGCAAAGGATGTGGGAGAAAATAGAGAATGTAGTCTCCAAATGGGAGACAGGCTTACCGAAAGCTGAATGATATACTGTAGGTACTTGGTTTAAAAGACAGAGACATTAAATACTTTTCAAAACACATCTTTTTTTTTTTTTTTTTGTCCTGCCCAGCTTCTCAGCCAAATCATATAGTTGATGTAGATGCCCATATCGGCTTTTCAGATTTCAAAACACATCTAAGGAAGTGATGAGTTACACTGGAACACTTCATAAAAAAAGGGTTGGGCTAGAAAAGAAAGTTAATGTTTTAAAAAGACAAAATTATCCCATTTAGGGATGTGCAATGGATCGGCCAATGAGCAGTATTGGCCTGGTTTCCGTAAAATTGTATGTGATTGGCCTTTACCGATTAATGCCAATCACAAGCGCCGATCTTCTTCGGCTTACAAGCGGCTAGCAGCTTATTATGTGCGTCAATACACAATGTGCTCCCCTAAACTAATAATAATCAATAATCAAATAGTACTATCACTGGAGGATGAGGTTAAATATGTTATATACCCAGAGAAAGCCAGGAGCAGCCATGCTATAGCTAAGCTTGGCTAGCTTTAAACAACACCAAGAAAAAGGTGCTTAGTAAAGTTAAATAAGTATAGATGGAACTATGTTACAGCAGAAGGTAAGCAGCTAATAACAGGAAATCAACAAGTAGATTAATAAGAATTAAGAGAGAGGATAATATAACAACAATTGTTGATGTGTCAGCATTGTCACAGTCAGAGGTCTATCCATCCATCTATTCTCTGCCGCTTCTCCCTCCTGGGGTCGCGGGGGTGGCTAGAGTCTATCCCGGTTGCACTCGGGCAAAAGGCGGGATAGGCCAAGTCTCCACTTCATCATAGGACATTGACACTCTAGGGACAACATAAAAGGCGGATTGATCCATAAATTGGTGGTGTCGATATTAGGGTAGTATTAGTATATGAGCGACACTAGAGTGATCAAATAGATCTTATTATTTTCTCCAAATCATTGTTTTTGTTAATGTTTACAATGTCAGGGAATAATTCCCTGGACACAGGAGGATTTTGAGGGAAAAAACCAAAGGACGGCGTGGCAAAGTTGGTAGAGTGGCTGTGCCAGCAATCAGAGTGTTGCTGGTTACTGGGGTTCAATCCCCACCTTCTACCATCCTAGTCACGTCCGTTGTGTCCTTGGGCAAGACACTTCACCCTTGCTCCTGATGGCTGCTGGTTAGCGCCTTGCATGGCAGCTCCCGCCATCAGTGTGTGAATGTGTGTGTGAATGTGTGAATGTGGAAATACTGTCAAAGTGCTTTGAGTACCTTGAAGGTAGAAAAGCGCTATACAAGTATAACCCATTTATCATTATTTATAAATGAGTAGCAAATAGTAGTTTTTGTTTAGTTATTCTTTGCTTTTCTGCACTGATATTGGTGAAGCTCTAATGTCATTGTGCTGATGTATAATGACAATAAAGGCATTCTATTCTATACTATCTTATTGTGAACTATTGACATTGTTTTGATTAAACAATGTTATGCAATAGAAAAGAAAAAAAATACTGTTTTAAATATTGTGTTGATATTGTTCCAACTGTCTGTAGCACTCACCATAAATACATTGAAAAGTGTATACTTAAAGGCCAACTGAAATGAAATTGTTTTATTTAAACGGGGATAGCAGATCCATTCTATGTGTCATACTTGATCATTTCGCGATATTGCCATATTTTTGCTGAAAGGATTTAGTAGACAACAACGACGATAAAGGTCGCAACTTTAGGTCGCTGATAAAAAAAAGCCTTGCCTATACCGGAAATAGCGTGACGTCACCGGAGGAAGGACTCCTCACATTTTCCCATTGTTTACAATGCAGCGAGAGAGATTCGGACCGAGAAAGCGACGATTACCCCATTAATTTGAGCGAGGATGAAAGATTTGTGGATGAGGAAAGTGAGAGTGAAGGACTACAGTGCAGTGCAGGACGTATCTTTTTTCGCTCTGACCGTAACTTAGGTACAAGGGCTCATTGGATTCCACACTTCTATTGTGGATCACGGATTTGTATTTTAAACCACCTCGGATACTATATCCTCTTGAAAAGGAGAGTCGAGAACGCGAAATGGACATTCACAGTGACTTTTATCTCCACGACAATACATCGGCGAAGCTCTTTAGCTACTGAGCTAACGTGATAGCATTGGGCTCAAATGCAGATAGAAACAAAATAAATAAATCCCGACTGGAAGGATAGACAGAAGATCAACAATACTATTAAACCATGGACATGTAACTACACGGTTAATAATTCCCAGCTTGGCAAAGCTTAACAATGCTGTTGCTAACGACGCCATTGAAGCTAACTTAGCAACGGGACCTCACAGAGCTATAATAAAAACATTAGCGCTCCCCCTACGCCAGCCAGCCCTCATCTGTTCATCAACACCCGTGCACACCTGCGTTCCAGCGATCGACGGAAGGACGAAGGACTTCACCCGATCATCCGTGCGGTCGGCGGCTAGCGTCGGCTAGCGCGTCTGCTATCCAAGTCAAAGTCCTCCTGGTTGTGTTGCTACAGCCAGCTGCTAATACACCGATCCCACCTACAACTTTCTTCTTTGCAGTCTTCATTGTTCATTAAACAAATTGCAAAAGATTCACCAACACTGATGTCCAGAATACTGTGGAATTTTGAGATGAAAACAGAGCTTTTTTGTATTGGATTCAATGAGGTACCAATACTCCCGTTTCAACTATTGACGTCACGCGCATACGTCATCATATATAGACGTTTTCAACCGAAGTTTAGCGGGAAATTTCAAATTGCACTTTATAAGTTAACCTGGCCGTATTGGCATGTGTTGCAATGTTAAGATTTCATCATTGATATATAAACTATCAGACTGCGTGGTCGTTAGTAGTGGGTTTCAGTAGGCCTTTAATAGATCGGCATCGGTATTGGTGTTGGACAATCTCACTCATGGATGATCTGTATCGGATTTGGCAGCATAAAACCTTGATCAGAAAATCAAAGCTAGGAAGTGCAGAAATCTGTCTGAGTAAAATAATGTGATTATGACTGAGCTTCAAATTACACAAAGGCCTAATGTCAGAGCAGCTGATAACCGTGGAGGACAAAATGCTGCCGCTTCAACAAAGCCCCGGTGGCCAACTTTCTGCAATCAAATGGGGTGGATGTCAACAACATGGACAGATGCATTCCAATTTTTAGCAGAAATAACACCACACCGATCATCCTCATAAAGCTCACCAATAAAAAAAAAAGGTGGCATTGCTGAGACACAGAGTCAAAATGAAAGGAACAAAAGTCTACATCAATGAACATGTGACAAATAGCAACACTAACACCGTAAAGAAAACATACCTGATGAAGAAGCAGAGGAAAAGTTAGGGCACTTGGAGCGCCAACTGTAAACACTACATGAAAATCTACATTAAGTTGAATGTAGAACCCGAGGAACCGGACAAATACTAAAGATGCGTAATTTCCACGAGAAGGAAATAAAAGACAATTTACAAAGACTTTCGTGAGTCAACAATAACAACTCTTAAAGAACACCAGCGTATGCCAGACTCTAATATAATACGGAATACATTACATTCATTGATAATCAACACTTAATGCTTATCATGGGATTGATTATGAAGTGTGCAATGCAGTCAAAATACTGGCCAGTATGTATGTAGTCTCAATGTGCTTGCTTTTTATTTTCTTATTATTATTTGTGTCCGCCTTTCTTTTACTACAGAGCGAAAACGTGATGTTCATATGCAAAAGGTATGGTGTGATCTATAGAATAATTATTCGGTAAAATAAATGTTCCTACTCCTTTGCGGATATTTTGAATTGTGCAAATGTAACCACGTGATTGATTGATTGATTAAAAATTGTATTAGTAGGTTGCACAGTGAAGTACATATTCCGTACAATTGACCACTAAATGGTAACACCCGAATAAGTTTTTCAACTTGTTTAAGTTGGGGTCGTGATGTTCTTTACCGCAACTTGCTAAACAAATACGTCATAACCATGAACTTATTATTAAAGTGTAACTAATTGGTCATCCACTGACAATGACGTATTCATTTGAGATATCACATCATGTACATCCAAACATAAATGAAATGTAAGTGTTCTATTTGATGGCGCAGGACGTGAGGCTGTGCACACAAGATGTCAGTAATCTTGTGCCGAGCATTGCAAACAAACAAGGCAGTGGACGTGAACAGAGTCAGGCCTGTAGCATTACTATTAGCATCATATACCGTGTAAATAACAATACAATGTGCTCGTTTGGAGGAAAAATACACGAAGCATCGGCAAAGTTGCTTCAAAAGGCTGAGCGAATATTCCAATTATTTCAATTGTAGCACAACGATGGGCCCAGAATGTCCCCGATGGTCGGCTAATATGCTCACCGGAGAGTTCGTCTGGTTCCAGCCCGCTTTCGGTGTCGAGTCCGCAGACCACAAAATAATCTGCGAACCGACAGGAGACAGGGCTGATGCCGGTGGTCATTTTGAGACTGCTCCGGTGGCTCCCTTTCCTCCGCCAGAGGGAGCATATTAGGTGAAGGAGAAGAAGTGTTTTGTCTCTGCCATCACGGATAATACCTACAGCGCTTCTGTAGAACCACTAAATCACAACCAGCCAACAGAACAGAGCGAGCCTTTTACTCACCGCTCCATAATGCCAACATACTTCCGGTTTAGGCCCTCCGAAATAAAACACCATTGGCCCCTTTGTTGCACTGCATACATTTCTCAAACACACGAAAATAAGGCAAATACGCCATTATGAATCACATGAAAAACATCCAAGTGACATTTGAAGCATAACAATAACTTATTATACCATTTTTAAATGTAAAGTAAAATCTTATTTTGATCAAATTCACTAAGCTTCCGGTTAAGGTATAACTAACTTCGCAATTCATTTGTTGCAGTTCTACTTCAAACCCGTTTTGTAGCCGGCAGACCAACTGTCTTATCAAATTTGTCTATTCATGTTCGAATTAACCAAATGGGATTGTTTCTATCATTTGCGATGACGTCCCACTAAATTCATATCATTTTCTTGACAATGGCTGCAGAACGTAATGGCAATTTTTTCATCAAACTGCGGTAAAACATGGATGGATGAATGAATGAGACTTTGTCCTCTTCCTGACAGATAATGTAGATTTGCGCAAACCGTAGACTTAATTCTCCAAATTTGCTGGTTAGTGTCACAGTGCAAGTCAGGCAGGCAGGGAGGGGGAAGGTGTCGCCCTCTCGCGGCATCTTCTCCATATATTACATGATGGGGACTGCCCAGTGCAATACATTCACAGGTATTTGCAAACCTAATACACATTTTAGTATTCATATGAAAAATACAGGTACTACTTGTAACTGCTATTATAAATGTAAAAAAAAAACAAGTGTGACTGTTGAGATGATTAGAAGAGCTAGTGGGCTTGGGGATTGATTTCTGCTTAACATGCTTGAACTTCCAAAAAATTCTGATAACAAAAAAAATGTCAGTCTTGCCAATTTGTTGCATAATTTTATTTAAGACATTAATTCCCATTTCAAACAATGTTCTACTTAAAGAAAGGACCCTGTTAAATACAGTTACCCTCAGAGCCAGTCCAGTGAGAAACATAAAACAAACTTCAAAACTCAGATGAAGAAAATTGATCAGAAAAAAGTCTCATACATTTGCATGTTTCTACACAACTGGTGCATTACATATCTGTTTATTTGTCATCAATCAACATGTGTTATTTTGGGAATATATTTAAGTAGTTAGCAGAAAACTGCTCTAAGACATTTAATAGACCAAAATCAATAAAATAAAAACATTCTGACAATGCTATAAATAAATAGATTAAAAATACTAAAGCAAATCCGTCAAATAAAAACACTTTGCCTTTGTGTACATATTTACTTAAGTTGTGCAGAACGGCAAACATTTTTTTACATAATCTGACAAAGTTTAGACCTTCCAGACTTAAATGAGTCTGTTGGCACCCATTTGTACAAGCGCATTGTAGAGGATGGAGACAGACGCATACAAACTATTTAAATACAGTCAGGAAGTCATCC
Organism: Entelurus aequoreus; assembly: GCF_033978785.1. Taxonomy (NCBI): domain Eukaryota; kingdom Metazoa; phylum Chordata; class Actinopteri; order Syngnathiformes; family Syngnathidae; genus Entelurus; species Entelurus aequoreus. The sequence continues at coordinate 9,703,334 of NC_084732.1, forward strand.
CTATTAGCAAAATTCAACACATTTCATTCCAAATCATTTCAATCAAGGGGACATTTAATTTTGTTTTATATTATAGTTTTGAGTTTTGAAATCCAACCAAAACTTAAATTATTTGGAAGAAAAAAGGTACTATCTGGCAACAGATCCAGGCATATTTAAGAGGTAGAAGTCAAAAACTCTTACAAAATACAAAAAAAAGTTGCTAACTGTATCTCAGTCAAGGTTTGTTTTTTACCTAACTGTACACCTTCACTTCCTCTTCTAAAATTTACTTTTTTTATGAAGCAAGCACCAGATATGATATCGAAAAAGTAAACTTAAATTTCAACACAGCAGTGACAATGAGACAGGTTTTGCTTTTTTCGGTGCAAAAACCAAAACAATTACAGGGAGTGAATGTTTAGGGGCTGCAAACAGGATGTTGAATTCCACTGAAGTGGACTTTACTGTGAAATTATGTGCTTTGGGAGCAGTAATACCATCACCAATTAAAAAGGATGGTATAGGAACATAGGCTGAATACTGTAATCAATGTTATCCAACATACTACAAGCAGTGCCTTTAACTGTCTAGCAAGGACCAAAACATTAATTGCAAAGTGCCTTAAAAAAGCATATGACAAATAATTCACAAAAAATCAAACAAGCGTGTACAGTGGCCAGTTCAAACATGAGGAACAAACCAACATTGTGTGGACCGTGTGGTCGAGGCATGTTTATCATATCATCAGCGGGAAAACCTCCCACCCAGACATCAAGTAGTTGTGACCAAGGAAGAGCAACTTGATGTACGTTCCTGAGGGGAAGGACTTAAGAGTTATTGGAGGGGGAGTGTTACGAGGAATGGGATCAGCCCGGGCTGAGCTACTCCAGTTTCCGCTGCAGCTTTTTCTGGAAGCAGACAGGCAAAATGGAAAGCACAGCGAGGACGCCAAGCACAGCCAGAGAGTTCCAGGACACGGCCTCACCGGCTGTGGTCAGTTTGTACAGTGTTGTACCTGCGTTGATAGCTACGAAAGATGGCGGCGCCACACCTGTGAACAACAGAGGCGACTTTATCAACCCTCTCAATGATAAAATAATTGCAGCTGATAACAGAAATCATAAACACCTACCTAAAAAGGTCCCGATGAAGAAAACTCCTAAGGGCACATTGATGACTGGAGAGGTGATGTTGATGAACCAGTTGGGAAGGAACGGAGTTATCCTCAAGAAAATGATGTAATTGATTAAATGATCTCTGTGTTTGTCAACCTGCGAATCAAAAGCAGACAAATGACAAATAATGGCTTTGTAAAGTCAACATTTTCTCCAATAATAAATCGTTTTTTGCTGAAAAAAAGAAATACAGTGTTACCTCAACTTAAAGGATTCATATTATGTTGTTTTTTTTTACATTCAAACCTCTTCCTTGTGGTCTACAAAACATGTAATGTTGGTTCTTTGGTCAAAATGTTGTATAGATATTGGCTGTGTCCCAATTCAGGGTCTGCATCCATCGGAGTGCGCATTTGTGGGGTGCTGACATCGCGGTGCGCGAAGGCTGTCCCAATTAAAAAAAGTTCCAAGTGTCCTTCGAATGCGGCCGACAAATGTGTCCTTTTCTGCCATTAGCAGAAAGGTTGCATCCGTGTACACTTCGCGCCCTTAGAGGCCTACTGAAATTAAATTTTTTTATTTAAACGGGGATAGCAGATCCATTCTATGTGTCATACTTGATCATTTCGCGATATTGCCATATTTTTGCTGAAAGGATTTAGTAGAGAACATCGACGATAAAGTTTGCAACTTTTGATCGCTGATAAAAAAAAGCCTTGCCTGTACCGGAAGTAGCGTGACGTCACAGGCTGAAGGGCTCCTCACATTTCTCCATTGTTTACAATGCAGCGAGAGCGATTCGGACCGAGAAAGCGACAATTACCCCATTAATTTGAGCGAGGATGAAAGATTTGTGGATGAGGAACGTGAGAGTGAAGGACTAGAGTGCAGTGCAGGACGTATCTTTTTTCGCTCTGACTGTAACTTAGGTACAAGGGTTCATTGGATTCCACACTTTCTCCTTTTTCTATTGTGGATCACGGATTTGTATTTTAAACCACCTCGGATACTATATCCTCTTGAAAATGAGTCGAGAACACGAAATGGACATTCACAGTGACTTTTATCTCCACGACAATACATCGGCAAAGCTCTTTAGCTACGGAGCTAACGTGATAGCATCATGCTTAAATGCAGATAGAAAAAAAAAAAATAAACCCCTGACTGGAAGGATAGACAGAAAATCAACAATACTATCAAACCATGGACATGTAACTACACGGTTAATGCTTTCCAGGCTGTCGAAGCTTAACAATGCTGTTGCTAACGACGCCATTGAAGCTAACTTAGCTACGGGACCTCGACAGAGCTATGCTAAAAACATTAGCTATCCACCTACGCCAGCCAGCCCTCATCTGCTCATCAACACCCGTGCTCACCTGCGTTCCAGCGATCGACGGAGCGACAAAGGACTTCACCCGATCATAGATGCGGTCGGCGGCCCGGAGACGGAGGAAGTCAAGGTGAGGTCGGCGGCTAGCGCGTCTTCTATCCATCTCAAAGTCCTCCTGGTTGTGTTGCTGTAGTCCGTCGCTAATACACCGATCCCACATACAGCTTTCTTCTTTGCAGTCTTCATTGTTCATTAAACAAATTGCAAAAGATTCACCAACACAGATGTCCAGAATACTGTGGAATTATGTGGTGAAAACAGAGCTTTTTGTATTGGATCCAATGGGGTCCGAATACTTCCGTTCACTCCGTGACGTCACGCGCAAACGTCATCATACCGCGACGTTTTCAACCGGAAGTTTCGCGGGAAATTTAAAATTGCACTTTATAAGTTAACCCGGCCGTATTGGCATGTGTTGCAATGTTAAGATTTCATCATTGATATATAAACTATCAGACTGCGTGGTCGGTAGTAGTGGGTTTCAGTAGGCCTTTAATATCCTGAGATCCTTCGCGTTCACAACTCTGAAAAATATTTTCAACATGGCTCTATGCGGACCGGAAAGAGCGACTATAATTTGTAGGTATATCTTTGTTTATTAATTAAAAACAGCTAAAAGCAGACAAGTCCAGCAGGGGTGACAATAGTGATATACATTTTTGTTTAAATATGAGACCTCAACTATCGTAATGTTGCGCGTCCTCTGTGCTCTTTCCTCCTCTCTTTACCCAGAGGAAGTGCCGTATATCCGGCCATTGAAGACAAGCTTGGTGCCTGGAGCTTTTTTCAACGTTAGCATGTAAAGCCTGACATATTTTAATTTACTTTTTTAGACTGCAATAACTTGACTTAAGTATGTTATATTAATGTCTGGCCGGACTAATGACGTATTGTAAACGTGTCATCAACATACCGATATTAGTTATTACTGTTTTTTTGCATGCATTTGCATGTTATTTGAAAATGTTTACTTCTATTAATGATTATTGTGATCTTGTGTTTAACTTTTCTGTTTTTGTTGCTGTGCAGAATAATCAAGGAGGAGGACTTGGACAACAAATGACCAAAAAGAAATGACACAAAACACTCATATGCCAGTTTAGATGATCATTTAAAAACTAATTATTTTTACAACAAATACAAATTAATAAACTCATGTACTGAAACTGTAGTTGTTGTGATTAATTTCCTCTGCCTTAATTGCAAATAATTATATGATAATAATAATATTATGCTATCCCAATATTTACTATTACTGGCTATTATGCAACCAAATTGACAAGATTAGAAAATTACCGGTACATCAATTGTGAATCCCATATAAATTAAGTAAGATCGTGTGGTGTTGCTGTATAGATAGACTGTGAGGTACATGTTCCACTTCAACAAGCATGAAAATAAATC
>NC_084732.1:9712227-9738749 GCF_033978785.1 Entelurus aequoreus
GTTAAAAAGAGCGCCAGATGCTAGGGCTAGAGGTTCGGCCATAATTATCCATAAGCGTGTTATGTTTGAGCCAGCAGACGTTATAGAAGATAATGAAGGTCGCTATGTTGTGGTTTCGGGCACGTTACAGAACACACCCGTAATTTTAGTCTCTGTGTATGCACCTAACTGGGATGATGACACTTTTTCCACAATACTTTTTGCTAGGATCCCCAACGTCGATAGCCACCGCATAATCGTAGGCGGGGATTTTAACTTAGTCCAGGACGCGATTCTTGATCGATCCTCCCATACTCGAAATACACTATCCAAAGCAGCAGAGGCTGTGTCATCTTATGCAAACCAAGTAGGACTTTCAGATCCCTGGAGATTCAGGAACCCGCATGGGAAGGCATTTTCATTGTTCTCGCACGTTCACCATTCGTTTTCCCGTATTGATTCATTTTTAATAGATAATCTCTTGCATTGTATTAACGCATGCGACTACCACCCGATAGCCGTCTCTGACCACGCGCCAATCTCAGTCGACATTAAATTTCCGCAAGGTGTGACCGGCTGCACAATGTGGAGGTTCAGCTCTCACTTGCTCTCGGACATTAAGTTCAAAGATTTTGTTGAAACAGAAATTCGTACCTATATTGAGTTTAATGACACCCCTGACATTGAAAATAGCATCTTGTGGGAAGCACTTAAGGCTACTGTCCGGGGACAGGTGATCGCTTATATTTCCAGGATGAGGAGGACTGAGAGGGCTAGGCTGACGGAAATTGCTAAAGAACTCCTCGACCTCGACAATGTATACGCTGTTTGTCCATCTCCATCCCTGTATAAAAAACGTATTCTGCTACATTCGGAACATGACCTGCTTATGACGCACATAGTAGTAAGACAACTGCGACAATCCAAACAATGCTTCTATGAACATGGAGACAAGGCCGGCCGACTTTTAGCTCAACGGGCCAGGGCTGCTTGCGCATCGCGGTCGATTCCCAAAATTAGACTACCCGATGGTAGTTATACTTCTGATCCAGTTGATATTAATAAGTGTTTTTCTGAATTTTACACTAAATTATACACTTCTGAATGTTCTCCTATCTTTGCGATTTGCCCCAACCCCCTCGATTCATTAACATATCCTTGCATTGATGTAAACATTGCCAGGGAGCTGGGTAGACCCATTTCCTCGTCAGAGATACAGGAGGCAATTCGATCTATGCAAAATGGAAAGTCGCCCGGCCCTGATGGCTTCACAGTTGAATTTTACAAGGCTTACTCATTACTGTTATCCCCCATTTTAGCAAGAATGTTCAATGATTCCTTCAACGCCGGCCGCTTACCAGGGACTCTGTCAGAGGCTTCCATTTCATTACTTCTTAAGAAAGACTGGGATGCTACCTCTTGTGGTAACTACAGACCGATCTCACTTTTGAACGTAGACTGCAAGATTCTGGCGAAAGTTCTCTCTACACGTCTTCAAACCGTGATGCCCTCAATAATTTCGGCTGATCAGACAGGCTTCATGCTGGGGAGACATCCAATTTTCAATACCAGAAGATTGTTGAACATAGTTCTCACTCCGCCATCTGATACTCCGCAGGTTGTGGTGGCGCTGGATGCGGAGAAGGCGTTCGATAGGGTGGAGTGGGGCTATTTATTTTTTATTAGGGAGAAATTTGGTTTTGATCCTAAATTTATTTCTTGGGTTAGAGTCCTGTACGAGACTCCGCTTGCCTCCGTACATACTAACGGCATCCGTTCAGCTTACTTCCCTCTCCAGCGTGGGACCCGGCAGGGATGTCCGCTTTCACCCTTGCTGTTTAATATAGCCATTGAACCGCTTGCTATTTGGCTTAAGAATTTGGAGGAATTTAAGGGTATCACTCGTTTCGGTCGGGTTCATAAGCTCTCCCTATATGCAGATGATCTTCTGTAGTTCGTTTCGGACCCATCGTCCTCGCTTCCCCATATACTATCGATTCTAGATCAGTTCGGTCGTTTGTCAGGGTACAAACTGAATATTCAGAAGAGCGAACTATTTTTTGTGAATAATTTGGCAAGGTCACTCCCGCGCTCACAATTCCTACTGCCTTCGGTAATGGCACCATTCCCAAATTATGTCGGCTCTATTGATAACCTCACTAACAACTTTGACGATGCCTTGCGCGAAATTATTGATAGTATAGCACCGCTAAAGCAAAAAAGGGCCCCTAAAAGGCGCACCCCATGGTTTACAGAAGAAATTAGAGCTCATAAATGATCATGTAGAAAACTGGAACGCAAATGGCGCGCGACTAAACTTGAGGTTTTCCATCAAGCATGGAGTGATAGTTTAATAACTTATAAACGCATGCTTACCTTAGCTAAAGCTAAATACTACTCAAATCTCATCCGCCTCAACAAAAAAACGATCCTAAATTTCTGTTTAGTACAGTAGCATCGCTAACCCAACAAGGGACTCCTCCCAGTAGCTCCACCCACTCGGCAGATGACTTTATGAATTTCTTTAATAAGAAAATGGAACTTATTAGAAAGGAGATTAAAGACAACGCATCCCAGCTACAACTGGGTTCTATTAACACAAATACGACTGTATATTCGACGGACACTGCCCTCCAAAATAGTCTCTCTATTTTTGATGAAATAACATTAGAGGAATTATTACAGCGTGTAAGTGGGATAAAACAAACAACATGTTTACTTGACCCACTTCCTGGGAAACTTATCAAGGAACTGTTTGTATTATTAGGTCCATCAGTGTTAAATATTATAAACTTATCACTTTCCTCCGGCACTGTTCCCCTAGCATTCAAAAAAGCGGTTATTCATCCTCTGCTCAAAAGACCTAACCTCGATCCTGACCTCATGGTAAACTACCGACCGGTCTCCCACCTTCCGTTTATTTCCAAAATTCTCGAAAAAATTGTTGCACAGCAGCTAAATGAACACTTAGTGACTAACAATCTCTGTGAACCTTTTCAATCCGGTTTCAGGGCAAATCACTCTACGGAGACAGCCCTCGCAAAAATGACTAATGATCTATTGCTAACGATGGATTCTGATGCGTCATCTATGTTGCTGCTTCTTGATCCTAGCGCCGCTTTCGATACCGTCGATCATAATATTTTATTAGAGCGTATCAAAACACGTATTGGTATGTCAGACTTAGCCTTGTCTTGGTTTAACTCTTATCTTACTGACAGGATGCAGTGCGTCTCCCATAACAATGTGACCTCGGACTATGTCAAGGTAACGTGCGGAGTTCCCCAGGGTTCGGTTCTTGGCCCTGCACTCTTTAGTATTTACATGCTGCCGCTGGGTTACATCATACGCAAGTACGGTGTTAGCTTTCACTGTTATGCTGATGACACTCAACTCTACATGCCCCTAAAGCTGACCAACACGCCGGACTGTAGTCAGCTGGAGGCGTGTCTTAATGAAATTAAACAATGGATGTCCGCTAACTTTTTGCAACTCAACGCTAAGAAAACGGAAATGCTGATTATCGGTCCTGCTAGACACCAACATCTATTTAATAATACCACCTTAACATTTGACAACCAAACAATTAAACAAGGAGACTCGGTAAAGAATCTGGGTATTATCTTCGACCCAACTCTCTCGTTTGAGTCACACATTAAGAGTGTTACTAAAACGGCCTTCTTTCATCTCCGTAATATCGCTAAAATTCGTTCCATCTTGTCCACTAGCGACGCTGAGATCATTATTCATGCGTTCGTTACGTCTCGTCTCGATTACTGTAACGTATTATTTTCGGGCCTCCCTATGTCTAGCATTAAAAGATTACAGTTGGTACAAAATGTGGCTGCAAGGCTTTTGACAAAAACAAGAAAGTTTGATCATATTACACTTATACTGGCTCACTTGCACTGGCTTCCTGTGCACTTAAGATGCGACTTTAAGGTTTTACTATTTACGTATAAAATACTACACGGTTTAGCTCCAGCCTATCTCGCCGATTGTATTGTACCATATGTCCCGACAAGAAATCTGCGTTCAAAGAACTCCGACTTATTAGTGATTCCCAGAGCCAAAAAAAAGTCTGCGGGCTATAGAGCGTTTTCTATTCGGGCTCCAGTACTCTGGAATGCCCTCCCGGTAACAGTTAGAGATGCTACCTCAGTAGAAGCATTTAAGTCCCATCTTAAAACTCATTTGTATAATCTAGCCTTTAAATAGACCCCCCCTTTTTAGACCAGTTGATCTGCCGTTTCTTTTCTTCTCTCCTCTTCTCCCCTGTCCCTTGCGAGGGGGAGTTGCATAGGTCCGGTGGCCATGGATGAAGTGCTGGCTGTCCAGAGCCGGGACCCCGGGTGGACCACTAGCCTGTGCATCGGTTGGGGACATCTCTGCGCTGCTGACCCGTCTCCGCTCGGGATGGTTTCCTGTTGGCCCCGCTGTGGACTGGACTCCCGCTGATGTGTTGGATCCACTGTGGACTGGACTTTCACAATGTTATGTCAGACCCACTCGACATCCGTTGCTTTCGGTCTCCCCTAGAGGGGGGGGGGGGTTACCCACATATGCGGTCCTCTCCAAGGTTTCTCATAGTCATTCACCGACGTCCCACTGGGGTAAGTTTTTCCTTGCCCGTATGTGGGCTCTGTACCGAGGATGTCGTTGTGGCTTGTACAGCCCTTTGAGACACTTGTGATTTAGGGCTATATAAATAAACATTGATTGATTGATTGATTCCCCTTTAGGATCTCGGAGGACGGTTTTAAATATCTGGGCGTGTTTGTCTCGAATTCTCCCACAGAGCTGTTTCGTAAAAACTTTCAAGCACTGTTAGACAAATGTAAATCGGACTTGTCCAGGTGGGCTGCCCTCCCCCTATCCCTGGTTGGCCGCATTAACCTCATAAAAATGATTTTACTTCCGAAATTTTTATATCTCTTTCAACACATCCCCAAATGTCTCAACAAATCATTTTTTGTTGGCCTTGATCAACAACTTCTTGCTTTCATTTGGCAAAACAGGCCAGCCCGCCTTAGGAAAGCCATTCTACAGCTCCCCAAGACGGAGGGTGGTCTAGCACTTCCAAACATTAGAAATTATTTTTGGGCCTGCAATATTAATAAACTTCTGTACTGGGTCTGCTGCGACTCCCCAGCCGCCTGTCCACCTTGGGCTCACATAGAGGTAGCATCGTCTAATGGTTCCCTGCACGCGGTGATTTGCTCACAGCTACCCCTATGTTCATTGGGGACCTCCCTAAACCCAGTTGTTAAAAATACTATTAAAATTTGGACTCAATTTAGGAAACATCATGGCCTGCACAAAGCTTCTAGCGGTGCTCCGATTTTGAACAATCCCGCCTTTATCCCTGCCTGCTCTGATTCTGCGTTTCACACCTGGTCGACTAACGGCCTTAAAATCCTCAACGACCTGTACCACGATGGTGTGTTCTCTTCGTTCGCTTCTCTGTCAACAAGATACAATATACCGTAATTTCCGGACTATAAGCCGCTACTTTTTCCCCTCGTTCTGGTCCCTGCGGCTTATACAAGGGTGCGGCTTATTTACGGCCTGTTCTTCTCCGACACCGACGAAGAGGATTTCGGTGGTTTTAGTACGCAGGAGGAAGACGATGACACAATGATTAAAGACTGACTTTTCATATACCGGTAGGCTGGTTATTTTGATAACGTACAGGTGAGCACTTTGTATTACTTTGCACCGTTGTATTATTTGTACTCTGCACGAATGCTGTTCGCCATGTCAAAGATGTGAAAGTTTGATTGAATGATTGAAAGATTTATTGTTAATAAATGGGACGCTTTGCGTTCCCAAACAGTCATCTCTGTCCCGACAATCCCCTCCGTGGTAGCAGGAACCCCTATATACTACGGTAATTACACATCAAAACCCTGCGGCTTATAGTCGGGTGGGGCTTATATATGGAGCAATCTGTATGTTCCCCTAAATTTAGCTGGTGCGGCTTATAGTCAGGTGCGGCTTATAGTCCGGAAATTACGGTACCTAATACACATTTCTTTCGATACCTTCAAATAAGGCATTTTATTAAAAAACAATTTCCTCATTTTCCCAACCGCCCCCCAGAAGCAGAAATTAATCGGTTTCTCTCCTTTGACTCTGACAAACGACGTTTGATATCTGTAATATATAATGAAACCGGCTTTCTGAATCCACTTAACACTTCACCTGCCAGAAAATCCTGGGAGCATGACCTTGGGGCACCTATACCTGACGGGCGGTGGAGAGAAGCTTTGAGGCTGGTGCATTCATCATCTATTTGCGCTAGGCATGGCCTAATACAATGTAAGATACTACATAAAGCACATTTCACTAATGCTAGACTGGCTAAAATATACCCCAATCATAGCGACGCTTGTAACCGCTGTAGACAATCCCCAGCTGACCATTTGCATATGTTCTGGACGTGCCCAAAACTCTCTCAAGTTTTTGGTCGGCTATTTTTGACACTGTCGGGCAGGCCCTTGATAGAACAATAACACCCAGCCCGCTGACTGCCCTTTTTGGCGTTCCGCAGGTGGACGGTTTACCTGCAACCGCTCGTCATGTCATTGCATTAACGACTCTGCTGGCTAGGCGTACAATTCTTTTTAAATGGAAGCTTGCGTCTCCGCCAAGCCATAACAGTTGGATACAAGATGTCTTGCGGTGTCTGCAATTAGAGAAGCTTCGGTTCTCGCAGAAAGGATCTGTGGCATCTTTCCATAAAACTTGGGGCCCTCTCCTGGACCTTATTAGGGACAAGCTTGACATCACCCCAAGCGATTCGAGTAACACAACTTAGACAGAACTGACCGCTGAAGACCCCCCACCCACCCCCTCACCCTCATTCCTTGTGTTTATTTACTTTCACGTTATATTTTATTGTATATCTTATGTATTATTTATTTATTTATTTTACCTTATTTACTCTTTATTTACCTCAATATAGTTTGTTAGATTGAAGCTAAGTTTGCATATATTCATGTGTGTCTATACTTGTTGTGGGCACTAGGCGACAATTACCTTGGGAATTAAGTGGGTGGGTATTGTAAGGGATGGGGTTTATTATGTTACATATTGAAAAATGTGCAGATACTCCAACTTGCTGTTGCCATGATCCATTATGCTGTATTGTCTGCAAAATTCAATAAAAATATTTGGAAAAAAAAAAAAAGAGCGCCAGACTTCTGTCGGGACTCTACACTACTTAAAAGAATGTTACTTGCACAATATCACCGCCAAGCACTTGTTTAAAGGTGGCTGAGTCTGCATTAATTAAAATGAAGCAATGATAGCTTCTTTTTTTTTCCGGCGTGGTTACTACCGTTTATGTTGGCACCCGTGCTATTATAGAATCGGTTTTCGTTGCCCATCCCTTGAGACAATTACGACTCCACAATATTATTAGGGCTATCAAAGTTAACGCAATAAGGCCTTAACTATAATTTACATTAACGGCACTAATTTTTTTGATGCGTGATTAACGTGCACGCGTCCTGTCTGACCGTCAGTCCATTCCGTAGCGTGGGAAAATGCATCTGCGTTCAGTTACTGTTGAGCAACAAGCAGGAAAAAATAGCAAGCACAAATGAACAAAGAACATGGCACATTATGGAAAGTCCAGGTCCAAAGCCATGGCAAATCATTCTCCCGACAAGACAAGACCATTTTCATTCACGATTGCAGTGAGCTGTCATCAGGGGAGCAAATTCCTGCTGGAGCGCTTGCATTCAGAGAGGTGGAGCTCTGCTTCCGTGTTTAGATTACAGTTTAGTGCATTGATAACATAATATGTAGATCGTTACTGTAACTGGTTTAGTGAGATGGGATACAAGCTCAGCAGAAAGGAAAGACAAACTTTATCTGTCGGTCGTCAAAACATTTCGAGACACCTCTTCTTAAACCAATCTTACATTTCCGGCTTCAAAATAAAAGCGTCACATGCGGTCCAACTGCACCAACAAAAATTAAAAATGGCTTCCAATACGATCATGATTTGTCAAATATGTTTTGTAATATAATCAGTGATATTTCTACCTAAATAAGTGTACATCATATTACGCTTTATTAATAAACAGAAAACAGGGTTTCTCCTAATGTAACTGAACGTGGCGCACCGCCACGGCAAAATCATGATCGCCAGACCATAAAAAATTAGGGTTTTGTATGTGAAAACTATTTCAATTAATAAAATGCATTGTAGCCAAAAATCCTATGCTCGCTATTTTGAACTTTTACTGAGAATCTTATGATAACAGCTGGGGCAACACGGTGTAACAGGGGTTAATATGTGTGCCTCACAATACAAAGGTCCTGGGTTCGATCCCTGGGCTCGGGGTCTTTCTGTGTGGAGTTTGCATGTTCCCCACGTGACTGCGTGGGTTCCCTCTGGGTACTACGGCTTCCTCCCACCTCCAAAGACATGCACCAGGGGATAGATAGGTTGATTGGCAACACTAAATTGGCCCTAGTGTGTGAATGTTGTCTGTGTTGGCCCTGCAATGAGGTGGCCACTTGTTCAGGGTGTACCCCGTCTTCCGCTCGAGTGCAGCTGAGATAGACTGCAGCACCTCTACGACCCCGAGAGGGGACAAGGGGCAGAACATGGATGAATGGATGGATGGATGGATGGATGGATGGATGGATGATAACAGCATTGACTAAGGATGTACCGAAATTCGGCCGCCGAAAAAAAGACTGATTACCGAAAACAGCACTGCTGAAACTGGAAGTTGTGACAAACAAGACGCACACGATTGTCTGGAGCGTAGTCAGCATGTCTGACGTAACTTTGGTGTATCGCAGATATCCAGCGAACAGCGATCTACAAAACGTGCAAATATTAAGAGGACAGTGGCGGCTTTTAAGGAGAGAAGGTTCAACTGGAGCAGCAGTGCGAAGCGAGTGTGACGTTATGCTCGCTGCAGCTGGTTTTTCGTCAGGGACATCGAGGGCCAGAAGTAGAGTCTCTAAACACGAATACAGTCTATTGTTGCAATACGTTTTTAATAAAGAAAAAGTCACTATAAGTCTCGACACTTGAAAAATTCTCAACAAAGTACAATGTACAAAAAACAGCAACAATTAAACATATAGCAAAATAATATGATATATGTTAATGTTAATACTAATTAATAACATATACATGTATTTGTTTTAAATATATGTACTGTATACATTTTTCTTGCCTTTTTAAAGAAAATCATATCATTACAGCAAATTATGCAGATTATACAATGACGTCATGATGACCACGTCCCTAACCACACCCCCACCACCACAGGTATCTTGGCAATCTAAAGGAAACCCTGGAGAAGGTTAGGACTTTGTCATGCAGCGATATGAATACTATAAACTTGTAAAACATGTAATGTACAGAATATCAAAAGCATTTTTTCAGGGAAAAATATTAGATTACATTACCAAACATCTCTGACAATCAGATCATGATCGTAACGGTCCACATTTTGAGTTATTAATGCGCTAAACTGGTATCTGAAAACAGAAGAGTAGCTCCTCTTCTCTGAAAGCAAGTGCTCCTACCGCAGGAATTAAAATTATGTCGGGGATACACCAACACACTGTAGGTCATTCTTTATATTGTCATTAAATGTGTGTTTAAGTCCAGTTTGAGTTGAGCTGTTTCAAAAAACATAATGTTTAATAAATATGTCCTTACAGCAAACAAATCGTTCGGTAATTTTTAAAACTTGAAAATTGGTGCACATATTTATGATGAAAAATTATATGTATCTGCTAAGAATCACGATTAATTTTTAGTTAATAATGTATTGTATTCATTTATTTCAATCGTTTGAAAGCCCTGGTAATTATATATTTATATGATTAATAAAAATCAGGCCCTTTCATTCACTAGTGACAATATTGTTTTAAAGTTCACTCCAGTCTTCTTGTTTGGATGGGCTACATTCTGACCAACCTTATTTGTGTCACCTGCTTGAAAAGAAAGTGCACAAAACAATGTACTGTATGTAGGACATGCTATAGGTCACAGGGCCACAACATCTCATTACAAATCCACTGTAGTGTATAACTGCATGGGTTACCATGACAACATGAAACTACTTACTCGGGAAGCTCTGGGAAGTTCCTATAGACCAGATACATAACTGAAGCTGAGCAGGTAAAAATAGCCAGTAGAATGAGGAGAGACATACGCGCTGAGCCTCCGGCAGCATGGCAACTGTCTGTGAGCAAAGAAAAGAAGAATTTGCATTAAGTCTTTACCGTGGGCAATTATTACTCAATTATTTTGTTTTTATACATTATGAATCAAAAACAGTGTTTACTCCATGGTTACAAAATTGTATAAGCTTCTCTTATCTTAGTCATGATGAAACTTATTGTTGAGTATGTGTCATGTCTGTTGATCATGTTTTTGTTTGGCCATGTGCCGCTTGTTTTTTGGACTCTTTTTTTAGTTCCTGGTTTCACTTCCTTGTTTTGGTTGGTTTCCATGGTCACCCATTAGTTTTCACCTGTCATGTCACGCACCTGTTTCACGTTTTGAGTCACACACCTGTTGTTAATCATGTCTGTGTTATTTAAGTCCATTGTTTTTCTGTTGTTCGTGCTGGCGACCTCACACTTTTTCATCCCTCTACTTCATGTCATGTTCACAGTTCTTTGCCAAGTAAGTTTTTGTTTATTAATGCCACAGTTTGTGTTTTTGTTTTATTGTTCATAGTTTCTGCCTTTGTGCAAGTTTTATTTTCATAGCCAAGTCTTTGTATTTCCGCCATTGTGTGCGCCTTTTGTTTATTCTTTTTTTGAGTTAATATTAAATCATGTTTCTTAATTCACGTCTTGTCCGTGCCAATTTTCCTTTGCCTTCTGGAGAAACAAAACCCAAGAACCAAGTCGTGACAGTATGTGATTTAACTGGACAGCTGCCCCATAGTCAAGGGCTCGGTTTGAAGTTTCTTCTCTGGAGTGAGTTTTTTTCTTAGCTCAAATGCTTGCACATGAAGGTTTTTATTTTATTTTATGGAGGAGTATGGTTGTATACCTGCTCAAGGTCTTGAGATAACTTCCCTTGTAAATTGTGGCAGCAAAAATAAAGATGACTTGACAATTTGGGCTGCATGTATAAAAAATAGCACCAAAAACAGACTAGTAGGGGTTGCATTATGTAAGAAAAAGACAAGGGACCAAGTGTGATGTGCCCGTGCGGTAGTACTGCAAGTTGAGGTGCTTGTAGTTAAAGCAGAAGCCGCATGCACTATCCTACATGTGACTCCTGCTTGTACGCTCTGCTTGCAGCTACTGCCAGTGGCTAACCCTCGTTGCGGGGGTTAAAAGACAAGCAGATTGCGTAAATCTCATCCTGCCGGTACAAAGCCTCTCCACCACCAATATTCCTGCAAGGCCACACAAGGAAACTGGAATCTTGCGGTCCCAGGCTAAACTGCAGGGGATCTCGGAGCAGCATGTGGACACGCCCTGGCACCCACTAACCACTACCCCATCTATGGGTTAAAAAGAACACCTGCCCCCGACAATGCGACGAGCATTGTTCTGGCAACTACTGCGGTTGAATTGACACCAAATGTATTGGTTCTCCATTCCTTTGGATCATGCCAGGGAGGCAGAGGGGGGAGCCCTGTTGCCTGGGCAACACAGGATTTCCATAGATACTGCCTAGACTGCCTAAAGTTGGGCGCCAGGGGCTGCCTCCGACGGTGGGAGAGATGCTTCATTTTATTGGACAACGACCACCCGCTTGGCAGTCCCCAGCCAGTTAGGCGCTGTCCTGCCACAACCCATCATTAGGTGCATGAAGCTTATGGATTTATTCTGACAAGTGGGCTGTTAATTTGCGCACCAAGCAAAACAAACAAAACCTATCAAGCAACGACTCCAGCATTACGCCTGGGATGCCGGAATGTCAGAACCATGACGTCAATGATGCTTGAAAGACTGCAGTCATTAACAAACTCCTGAAGAGGCAAACAGTCATTTCCACACTTCAGGAAACCCGACTCCATTTATCTGGCTCACTAACAGAAAGGGACTACACCTTTTTCTGGCAGGGCAACCCTCCTACTGAAACCAGGGAATGGAGTAGGCTTCGCAGTTCACAGTAAAGAAAACTCTACTGAGCGCAATAGTACCACATACAAGTGGTTCAGAGAGGATATTAACTCTCTGCCTAAACAACGATGAAACCTGTTCATATGATGTGTGGTTCTTAGGGATGATACTCGAAACCGGTTTTCCCGGTTGTTCGATAAGAAAATAACAGAGTCCTCGGACTCGAATCCCTTTTTGAGAACCGGTACCAGTTATCGAGACCACTATAGTAAAGAAAAGAGTTGGTTCTTTATTCGAATCCCTCGGAACGAATCCCGTCCAGACCAGAAATGCTCCGTGTGACATCACAATAAATCAGTCACGTAGCTCAGTCATTAGGCGCAGATAGCGAAAGCAGGAAAACAATGGACGGGAAAAAGCGCTCCAAGGTGTAATAAAGTTCAAAACAAAAGGTATAATCCAATGAATAACTTTACTGAGAGATTTGAGCAGGGTACAAACTCATGAAGAACACTTTTACGACCCACCGGAAACATAGCAACCAGGCTAGCAACGCACCTCCTTTACGGCAGCTGGCACAACGTTCTTAAAGCAACCGCAGCACATACATATATATACAACACATCTCCCTTTTTTAACTTTTGTTTTTCACACTGTATATGTGTTGTCTGTCTAATTATAAATAATGCAGACGAGGCGTGTTGGCTGAGTTCTTGACGTTTACTTTCACGGGTGACGACATGCAACAACACTATTCGGGGCTACCGCGCATGCTCGTCACTCCCGTTGCATGATGGGTAGTGTAGTTGTTATATTCCCTAGCTCGTAACATCTTTCCCCCTATAAAGAAATAATGTTATCTCAATAAAGTGTATTTCTTTTTTTAGCTTTAACTTTTCATTTTTTAGCATTGTAACCACATTTGCAAACAACTTTTCTCTTCATAGAATTTTCTTTCTTTCTTTAAAGTGCAAAAATGTCAAAGCATCATAAACATCCATCCATCCATCCATTTTCTACCGCTTATTCCCTTTGGGGTCGCGGGGGGCGCTGGAGCCTATCTCAGCTACAATCGGGCGGAAGGCAGGGTACACCCTGGACAAGTCGCCACCTCATCGCAGGGCAGTTATGTCAAATAGCAGCAGAATTGCACTTTTTGGAGAGCTGTATTATTTCCAGTTTTGTGCCCAAGGGACTGATTTTATTTAACACTATATTATTATTTATACACCTATAGTGATCACAGAGACAGGTTGTTTTTGTGTTACTGTATATATTTGTTTTTCTGAAAAATCCCACTTAATATACTTTGGGTAACAACAGTCAATGTTTATTTATTTTATTTTATTTTTTTAGGGGGGTAACAGTCAATATTTAGAGTGTCCGCCCTGAGATCGGTAGGTTGGAGTTAAAATCCCAGCCGAGTGGAGTTCAAATCCCAGCCGAGTCATACCAAAGACTATAAAAATGGGACCCATAACCTCCCTGCTTGGCACTCAGCAACAAAGGGTTGGAGTTGGGTGTTAAATCACCAAAATGATTCCTGGGCGCGGCGCCGCTGCTGCCCACTGCTCCCCAAGGGGATGGGACAAATGCAGAGGACAAATTTCACCACATCTAGTGTGTGTGTGACAATCATTGGTACTTTAATCTTTAATCTTATTTATTTATTAGATTAAATTGTTTTCTTATATAATAAAAGTGAGCTTTTGTTAAACCAAATATTGTGTTTTTTTCCATATACAACAACCTATCTGGACTCGATAAGAGAATCGATAAGGAATCGGTTTGATAAGAGGATTCGATAATAGACTCGAACTCAATCATTTCTTATCAAACATCATCCCTAGTGGTTATACACCAACACTCAGCTACTCCAAAGAAATAAGACAAATTCTACAATGAGCTTGACACCGCAGTAAAAATGTTTCCCAAACGAGAGCAGCTTTGCCTGTTTGGTGACTTCAATACAAGGGTTGGCGCAGACCACATGCCCTGGCCATAATGCTTGGGTTATCATGACTAGGGATGATGTTTGATAAGAAATTATCGAGTTCGAGTCTATTATTATTATTAAAGGGATTTGAGTCCGAGGACTCGGTTATTTTCTTATCGAACAACCGGGAAAACCGGTTTCGAGTTTCATCCCTAATCATGACTTTGGTCAAAAGAACGAGAATGGGCAACATCTCCCTGAGTTCTGCACATATCACAATCTAGAACCAGAATGGGCAACGTCTCCCTGAGTTCTGCACATATCACAATATGTGCATCACAAACTCATACTTCTCGACTAAACCTCATCACAAGGTCTCTTGTAGACACTCACGATCTGGTCACCGGAACCAGGTATACCTGCTCATTGCACGACGCACCGACATTCGACACAAACCCAAACCTGGAGCTTTCATAGCGCAGATTGCGACACAGACCACTCTCTTGTCTGCTATCAGGTCAAACTACGGACAGAAAATATCTACAGAGCCAAACCAAAAGGTCCCTCTTGTGTTGACATCAGTAGAACAGCTGATCCAACCAAATGGTAAATGGTTTATAATTGTATAGCGGTACTCAAAGCGTTCTGACACTATTCCCACATTCACCCATTCATACACACATTCACACACTGATGGCGGGAGCTGCTATGCAAGACACTAACCGCAACCCATCAGGAGCAAGGATGAAGTGTCTTGCTCAAGGACAAAAGATACCACAGTAATAAATAATAGGGAAGCAACAATGCTGGGTATAATCCTGCATTGAATAATCCGCCTTTATTGACTGTGATCCTGTGTGTGTGTTTGTGTACGTTTGTGTGAACGTGTGTGCGTAGGACTATCCCGTTCAACGGTCGCGAAAGTCAGACTTGTCACAACATAATTAATGTTCAATCAGCGTTGTGCCTCTTCTCCCTTACACAGCTGGAAGTGCAGCCCAGAATAATCAAAGCAATATCACTGACACTAACATAGAAGTTGAAACAACATTGAGAAGGAGCTAATCTAATTAGAAAAGGGCATTTTTATAGCTAAATATTTTTTAATCTGATGTTTTCTTTGTGTCTGCAAAGATTCAACTCTAAACTAAAAAATTCTACAGACACTGTGTTCAAATTATTTTTGAGTTTTTGGATGAAAAACATTTTGTTCCTGAAAAATTTTTTTCATTTTATTTTTATTGACATCCAGCATCAGACATTCCTATCCATTACATCATATTCACATACATCTTATATCTGTTGTCTGCCCTAAATGTCCTAATGTTTTTTGTTTATATCCCAACCATACCACCCACCACCCCCCCCGAAAAGAAAGTAACAGCAAAAAAAAAACAACAACAAAGTAATATCTACAAATACAACAATTAAATAAACAAAAAATAAATGATAATACATTAATAATAATAATAATCAGAAATAAAATAATTGAAAAATATATAAACAGATACATATATATATACACACATATACATACATACATACCTGTACACATATAAAGGGAGTAATCCTTTTTTTTTGTTTGAGCAGTACAATCACTAATTCGATAAATTAAAGTCAGGTTTATGGGGCGTGACATAATTGACCCAGTTTTCCCAGTGTGAAGTAAATGTTTCCAATTTATAATTAATAAAGGCAGTTATCTTCTCCATTTTATATATGTCCATTGTGATTTCCATCCATTGCTTCAAAGTTGGGCTATCCTGGGATATCCATTTCCTAGTAATGGTCTTTTTACAAGCCACCAGTAGGATATTCATTAAGTGTTTATCTTTCTTCAGCCAGTCCTGAGGTACATGTCCAAAAAACAAAGTTTTACTTCCAAGGGGTATTTCACGTTAGAAAATATCCTGTAGAGCTTGGTGTATCTCTTTCCAGTAGTCCTTTATGATGGAGCAGTCCCAGAAAACATGGTGGTGGTTTGCATTTGAATTCCCACAATTTCTCCAACAGGCAGGAGAGTTGTTGTCATAGTGACACTTCTGAGAAGGTGTAATAAAAAATCTGATCAAACTTTTCCAGCCAAACTCCCTCCACTTGGGTGAGCTGGTACAAGTCTATTGATATTTCCATATTATTGACCATTCTTCCTCAGATATAGTTATCCCTCCTTCCTTCTCCCATTTTATTTTAATATATGAAGTTGAATATGATTTCATATTCAACAGACCCTTATACAAGCATGAAACACTTCTATCAATAGTTTCTGAATTATAGGCTTTTGTAAACAATTCAATCAAACATGTACTCGTCTTTGTGACACTTTTCACCTTCATATTAACAAAATGTCGCAACTGCAAATATCGATAGAAGTCTTGGTTTTCTAATATGTATGTCCTTTTAATAGTTTCAAAACTAAGCATTTTTTCATCTTTCATTACACTACATAAAGCTGTTATACCCTTAGACATCCAGTCCTTAAATCTTGAGTCTAATTTATTAGGTGTAAACTCTGTATCATAGGCACACCATTTAAGAACTGCAATATCACTCTCGAGTTTGTATTCCTTTATAATAATTTTCCACACTTTAAGGGTCCATTTCACCCATGGGTTATCAGTGTTATTTATGTGGGTCTGTAAATTGCTATCCGCCAGGATTGCTTGTATAGGGATGGAGGGCATTTCTTCTTCAATAATTTTCCATTGTGCAATGTATGACGGGTTGCACCAGCATATCACTGCTCTCATCTGGGCTGCAAAATATTAATCTCGGAGGCAAGGTAAACCCCATCCTCCCTTTTGTTTGACCAATTGTAAAGTTTTGAGACGAACTGTTGGCCTTTTACTTTGCCATATACATCTTAATAGCATTTTGTCCCATTCATTGAATTGGTTTTGGTTAATCTCTATTGGCAGGGTTTGAAATAGGTACAGCAATCTTGGCAGTACATTCATTTTGATGGAATCAATTCTAGAACTAAGGCTAAAAAAAGGAATTAAGTTCCATCTTGCTATGTCATCCTTTATTTTTTTATGTATGGTTAGATAATTGTATTCTGATCATTTTGTTAGATCTTTTGGCAAATTAATGCCCAGGTATTTAAAAGACTCTGTTTGCCATATCAAAGGGTAACTACTTCTGATTTCCCCTGGTGGGTTATAATTATATGAGAGTAGATGGGTTTTACCTATATTGATTTTATATCCTGATAGTTGACCATACAGTTCAAATGATTTCATTAATTTAGGGAGCGAGTATGTTGGGTGTCCGAGGTAGACCAAAATGTCATCCGCATAGCAGGCCAATTTATACTCTCTTCCTTTAATCATGATTCCCTCAATATCTTCATTTTGTCTGATAGACTGAGCTAGTGGCTCCAGATATAATGCAAAGAGTAATGGTGACCATGCACATCCCTGTCTAGAGCCCCTTTCTAGGGTAAAACTGTTTGATAAATATCCATTGACTTTAATCCTAGCAGTAGGATTGTTATATAGTGCCTGTATAGTTTTAATGATTGTATCCTGAAAGCCGAATTTATGTAGAACTCTGTAAAGAAAATTCCAATTAACCGAATCAAAGGCCTTTTCAGCATCCACACTTATAACAATTGCTTCAATGTTTTTTCTTTGTATATGATCCATAATATGTAGTGTCTTTCTTATATTGTCTTGTGTTTGGCATTGATGTATAAAACCTGTTTGATCATTATGTATCAATATAGGTAAGAAATGTTCTAATCGTTTGGCCATAATGGAAGTAATTTATAATCTACATTGAGAACCGATATTGGCCTGTAAGATCCACATTCAATTATATCCTTGCCTTCTTTTGGTATAGCTGAGATAATTGCCTCTTTCCAACTAAGTGGCGTTTGTGCCTTTTTTAAGACCCAATTCAATGTGGGGAGTAAAACAGGTATTAATTATTTTTTAAATTCCTTATACCACTCTGCCGTGTAACCATGTGATCCTGGCGATTTACTTAGTTTAAGCCTATTAATTGCAACTTTTAATTCATTTTCAGTTATTTCTGCAGATATTGTTTGGTTTTGTTTTTCATCTAAAATAGGTAAATCCAGGGAGTTCAGGAAGCTATCAATTTGGGTTATGCTCCTACTAGAGACCTCAGAGTATAAAGTTTTATAAAAATGTTCGAAGGCTTCCTGGATTTCGTTTGGTTTAGTTTTTATCTCTTTTGTTCTTGGATCCCTGATTTTATGAATTGTGTTTTCCGCTACAGAATCTGTGATTCTGTTCATAACTTTTATGGACAGAATTTCTAGGCGCAGTCAAGGCGTTGAGGGGATCTGGTTTGGTGGCTGCAGGATTAGGTCTCTGCTTTTTGCAGATGATGTGGTCCTGATGGCTTCATCTGGCCAGGATCTTCAGCTCTCGCTGGATCGGTTCGCAGCTGAGTGTGAAGCGACTGGGATGAGAATCAGCACCTCCAAGTCCGAATCCATGGTTCTCGCCCGGAAAAGGGTGGAGTGCCATCTCCGGGTTGCGGAGGAGACCCTGCCCCAAGTGGAGGAGTTCAAGTACCTCGGAGTCTTGTTCACGAGTGAGGGAAGAGTGGATTGTGAGATCGACAGGCGGATCGGTGCGGCATCT
The DNA here is from genome assembly GCF_033978785.1 of Entelurus aequoreus. Lineage (NCBI taxonomy): Eukaryota > Metazoa > Chordata > Actinopteri > Syngnathiformes > Syngnathidae > Entelurus > Entelurus aequoreus. Next base: position 9,730,831 of record NC_084732.1, read on the forward strand.
TCAGTAATGCGGACGCTGTATCGATCCGTTGTAGTGAAGAAGGAGCTGAGCCGGAAGGCAAAGCTCTCAATTTACCGGTCGATCTACGTTCCCATCCTCACCTATGGTCATGAGCTTTGGGTTATGACCGAAAGGACAAGATCACGGGTACAAGCGGCCGAAATGAGTTTCCTCCGCCGGGTGGCGGGGCTCTCCCTTAGAGATAGGGTGAGAAGCTCTGCCATCCGGGGGGAGCTCAAAGTAAAGCCGCTGCTCCTCCACATCGAGAGGAGCCAGATGAGGTGGTTCGGGCATCTGGTCAGGATGCCACCCGAACGCCTCCCTAGAGAGGTGTTTAGGGCACGTCCGACCGGTAGAAGGCCACGGGGAAGACCCAGGACACGTTGGGAAGACTATGTCTCCCGGCTGGCCTGGGAACGCCTCGGGATCCCCCGGGAGGAGCTGGACAAAGTGGCTGGGGAGAGGGAAGTCTGGGCTTCCCTGCTTAAGCTGCTGCCCCCGCGACCCGACCTCGGATAAGCGGAAGAAGATGGATGGATGGATGTTTTCCGCTATCTTTTTTTTTAGTTTCCAGGCCAATATTTTCATAGACTTAGAGCCACTTTCATAGTGTCTCTGTTTCAAGAACATTAGATTTTTTTTTATTTCTTGTGTGGCCAAACTGTTAATTTAATTCCTAGTATTTCTTATTTCCCTTAATGTATCCTGTGCCAAATCTAGTTTGTGTTTTCTTTCTAATTCTTTTAGTTTTTTTATTAAGTCATTTGATTTTGTATTCTCATTTTTTTTCTTAAATGAAGATATTGCTATAATTTTCCCTCTTAAAACAGCCTTCAGGGTGTCCCATAACATGGGAGGCGAAACCTCTCCTGTGTCATTGAACTCCAAGAAGAGATTAATTTCAGATTTAATTTGTGTTTTAAAGGATAGGTCATTCAGCAGACATGAGTTTAGTTTCCATGTATTCTTTTTTGCCCTCAGATTAAAGTCAATAGATAGGTGCATGGTCACTTAAATCTATCGTCCCAATTTCACAGGTACATATTTTATCTTTATCCTTTCCAAATGTTAGAAAATAATCTATTCTTGTATAAAGACAGTGTGGCGCAGAGAAATAAGTATAATCCCTTCTGTCTGGAAAAAAGTCTCGCCATATGTCAATTAAGCCTACTTCCTCAAAAAGTGTGTTTACTTTCTTATAAAGGGGTTTAACGTTATGTATTTTTGTACTAGATGAGTCCAATTTTGGCTGTAGATATATATTTAAATCCCCACCACAAATCAAAAAACCTTCGGTTTCCGTTACCATAATATTGGTGATTTTTTGGAAGAAATTAATATCACTCCCAGGGGGTGCATAGACATTCAGTAAGGTGATTGGGTTCCCATCTATCTTTCCCTTTACTAAAATAAATCTACCCTCCTTATCACCAAATTCCAGTACTTTTTCAAAATTTAGCTTTTTTGAGATGAGAATTGCAACTCCTCTCCTGTGTCCTAATTTATATGACGAAAAAAACAAATGAGTGAAGCCCATTCTCTTTAGTTTTACATGCTCCTTGTCAGTTAAATGGGTCTCCTGCAAATATACTATGTGGGCTTGTTCTGTCCTCACCTTTGATAATATTTTATTGCGTTTAATTGGGTTCAATAGCCCATTAACATTAAACGATACACATTTTACTTTGTCACTAACCATATGTACTTACTTGTAAGTATACCAATGAAATATTCAAAATAAAACCTAGCAAGTCCACTCCCATAACGAAAAAAATGAAATAGCAAATAAAACAAAGCAAAATAACTAAAAAAATTTTTTTTTAAAAGAGCAGAAGAAAAAAGAAAAGTGTAGTTCCAAGGCAGGGGTCTCTAATAGATGACCCTGAGTTAAGCTAGATAAAACGTCTAGCTGTGGGAGAAATCCTCTCCCAACTATGGGCTGAGGGCCCCCATCATGGCACTTGGTAGAAAGAGAAAAAAAATCTCTGTTCATTACATTTATTTATTATTTACATAGATACATCCCTCATTTGTATTTTTTCTCATCTCGCTGGGGTTATTATATAAACGCAAATGTCATAGAATGAATTTAAAGTCACCTGTTTTGGTTCTGTACATCTTACCAACACTTTAAGAAGTCAGTCAAAATTAACAGGTCCTCCGGAGAAGGCGATGATTATCTTCTGAAGGCTTGCAGTCTCTCCTTGATGCTTTTCTCTGGCTCCTCACCTGTCCCCTCCCGGCTCCTTCCTCCCATGGTCTCCCAGGCGGAGCGGGACAACTGATCCAGCAGGCTTTTCCTCGGCGTAGTCACGCTGACTGGCAGTCCTCTGTCCTTCATGTCTTTTGTCGCCTCCTTTGCTGTCCGGTACAGCTGCGTGCCGTCCTCATAAAACACTCGTAATTTGGCCGGGAACGGAGTCTGGAAGCGGATATTTCTTTGCTTTAACACTCGCTTGGCTTCAGCATATTATTTCCTCTTTAGCAGGACTGCTGGGGGGTAATCCTGGTCAAAGTATATTTGTCTCCCGTTCAGAACAATCCTCTTCTTTCCCCAGGCTTTACGCATGACATCTTCTTTCATCCTGTAGCGGAGGAATTTGACTATTATTGACCGCGGCTTGTCTTCTCTGTCTCCGGCGGGTCTTGGCGCGAACGCGCGGTGCGCCCTTTCGATGTCGAGTTGCGTAGTTGCGGGGATCTCCAACATGTCCCGCAGCATTTTTTCCACAAACTCTGGCATGGACGGTCCCTCGGCTCCTTCGGGAACATTGTATATCCTTAAGTTCTCGCGTCGGGATCTCCCTTCATAATCGAGTAGTTTGTTTTCTTGCTGATTAATGACTTTTATCATGTTGTTCAACACATACTCCACGTTTTGAATCCGGTCCTCCATCTCTCAATTCGCTCCTCTGTGTCTGTTATTTGTTGCTTAATGTTGGTGAGCTCGGATTTAATATCGCTCAGCTGTTCTTTTATGTCCTTTCGGAAGTCCCGAATCTCCTCCAGAACTTGGACTAAACCTTAGGCGTCCGCCTCCTTTGAGCGAGGGTTAGCATTAGCACCGCCATCTTGTAGCTTTACAGGTGAGCTGTTCGCGGACACAGAGCTTTCCTCATTTACAGGCTCTGCAACGATATTTGTTCGATTTCCTCTGGTTTTCCCCATTCTTGCCCCTTTTATTTATTCAGAGATTATCTGAAACTTTGGCATTTTACGGTCTAACGGGGCGAAATAACTTTTCTCACGAGGGAGATGTTACTCTAAGCTGCCATTCAGGTTGGTGACGTCACCGGAACTCGTTCCTGAAATAATAATTAAACTTGTTTTATGTGTTGGTGCACATAACTTTACAGTACCTCACATTCAAACTGCACTTTAATGTACTTTTATTAAATATAAACTACAGTATTGGGTTTAAAAAAAAAAAACACTCCACAATCTGGGTCACCGCTTGCCATTTGCCAAAGTACTGGTGAGAAGTAATTAAAGAATACAAATAATACTTTATCATTTGCAGGTCTTGTTTAGTAAATGTTGACTTGAAATAAAAGTCTTATAGCATTCAAGACATCAATGATACTTTATTTACTGCAGCATGTTTATGATGACAAGCAAAAAACCAAAATAACTTAGAGAGGGAAAAAGTGGTTTTCTTTACCCCCACAAAACGTACCGAAAAACAAGCATAACAATGGCCCTAAAACCGAGGTAGCATGGGTTACATGTACCGTTGCATCTCTAGTAAACACAATCATATATATGAACAAAATGACAGTTGTCAGCTGTTAGCATATATTACCTCAATCAAACATGGCGGCATTGTATTTTACAACAGTGGTCCCCAACCACAGGGCAGCGGCCCGGTACCGGTCCGTGGATCAATTGGTACCGGGCCGCACAAGAAATAAAAATTTAATTTAATTTTTATTTTTATTAAATCAACATAAAAAACACAAGATACACTTACAATTAGTGCACCAACCCAAAAAACCTCCCTCCCCCATTTATACTCATTCACACTCATTCGCACAAATGGGTTGTTTCTTTCGGTTATTAATATTTCTGGTTTCTACATTATATATCAATATAGATCAATACAGTCTGCAGGGATACAGTCCGTAAGCACACATGATTGTATTTTTTTATGACAAAAAAAATCATTTAAAAAAAATAAATAAATACCATACCTGGTCTGAAAGCCATAACAAGTGACAGAACACTTGTCATCTGGGACATGTTGTTTGCTGATGAAGCAGCAGTGGTAGCACACACCCAGGAGCATCTGCAAACTGTTTTGGACCAGTTCAGCCAAGCAACGACTCCAGCATTACGCCTGGGATGCAAGCTTGCAAGGACTTTAGCTTAACCATCAGCCAAGGCAAAAACAAGACAATGGGACAGGGTAATGAAACCATCCCCACTATCACCATCCACAACTACACTGGAAGCCGTAAACTCCTTACCTACCTTGGATCCACCATCACTGATAATCTGTCACTCAATGCTGTACTCAGCAGCCACATTGGAACAGCTGCTTGCACTTATGGTAAGGTCACAGGTCAAGTATGGGACATTGGGAAGCTCACTGTCAATCAATCAATCAATTCCTTTATTGTCATTGTCATAATAACACTTAAGTCATACATGTCAACGAGATTTTGTTTGAGCTTTTTCTGGCGGGCGTTGTGGCCACCTACTCTGTTCAGCGATCCTTAAATGCGCCTTAAAAACACGTCCATCTCGTATTCAATAGAGCAGTGATTTATCAAGCTCTGGTACGTGTACCACTAGTGGTAAGCAGGCTCAATCTAGAGGTATGCCAAATAGTCAATTATTTAAAGTACAGTGTTTTATTTTCCTATATTCAAACAGTGTTACTGTTCAAACTGTGTGAAATGTAAAAATGTTAAATATACTTGTTAAATAAAACCTATACCTTGTTTTTTTATGAATACTTAGGCCTACTACACTACTGTATTTTAATGTTGGTCATTATGGTGGTACTTCGAGAGCCAAGTTTTTTCTTAGGTGGTAATTGATGAAAACAGTTTGAGAACCACTGCACATAGTATAGAACGATCACTCTGTTCTAAGAGAGCAAGGCTTATAGATTCAATGTACAATGTGTTTATACATATTTGGATTGGGGTATGCTAGTTCTTAATCGGGAAAGACGTTAATGTCTCTTGTTGCCCGTAAGTTTCTCAAAGTGCAGTTATCAATCACAATTTTTTGATCATTTTAATTTAAAACGGTAATACTAACCATCGGGAACTTTATCACGGTTATAATTCATACCGTAGGACGTTACATCTCCACTATACAGTTGTTTGTGTTGTTGTGTGATTTGCGTTACATTATAATTAAGTGCTATCATTCAGTACTTATTGAACCCAATTCAAAGTGGATAGTTTATGAACCACTACAACTAGTGGGATCCCTTAGGGAGATTTTAGGGTGTGTTCGTTCACTTTTGTCTAAAAGTGCCAAATTTGGCACAGGTGTAGCTCAGGGCATACTTAAATGATTTGGCTAGGGCGCCCGCGCTGGTGACCTTTGGGGTCGCCACAGCGGCTGATCCAATATGGCCACCACCTGAACACGCTTTTGCCTCTACATTTGAACCAGATGAGCTACAAATCCAAACTTGGTGTCTATTTCATGTTTTTTGACAAATAGAAATATGATGGAAAAATCATCTTTATGATTGGGTGTGTCTGGACACCTAATTAGCATATTTCCAAGATGGCGGCTATGTAAAAATTAGGTGTACCTTAACTTTTGATACTTTTGGCAAACTATTTTAGGTTTTTTAAGCATCAGAAACATACTGGAATGATCAGATTTATGATCATTTATTTATTAGAGCACTTTAATTTCCATATTAACAACATAGCCATTATCTACCAAAATGTATTGCACATATATAAATACCCAACCAGGACGCCGAGATGAGCGGTCACACTCTCTTTCGCTCCCGATCGGGAATTCAAACAACTGCTCGGATTATCCCACACTTCCTCCTTTTTCTACTGTGGATCACGGATTTATATTTTAAACCTCCTCGGATACTTTACCCTCTTGAAAATGAGAGTCAAGAACGCGAAATGGACATACACAGTGACTTATCTCCACGACAATACATCAGCGAAGCACCTTGGCTTTGGAGCTAACGTGTTAGCATCGTGCTTGACTGGCCATGGAGGCAAAGGGAACATGCCCCTGACTGGAAGGATAGACAGAAAGTCAATAATACTACTATTACTTCTACTATCAGGAGACACTGAACTCAACCCTGGACCTGCAACAACACGGTTAATGTTGTCCCGACTGGCGAAGACTAGCAATGCTACTGCTAGCGTCGCCATCGAAGCTAACTCGGCTACCGGCTCATCTCAGCTCAAGCTCACCTGTGCTCCAGCGATCGGCGGCTCGGCGAAGGACTTCACCCGTTCATCGACACGGTCGAGGCGGCGGTGGAGGACCGACCCAGTCATCTGAGAAGGCAACGACTCAGCGGCGGTGAACGACGCGGCGGCTGCGGTGGAGGACGACCCAGTCATCGGAGAAGGCATCGACTCAGCGGCGGTGAACGACGCGGCGGCTGCGGTGGACGGCGACCCAGACATCGGTGATTGCGGGGAAACTGCACGAGATGGCGGGGGTCCACGCGGCCTCTCCCCGGTCCCAGACGGTCGAGGACGTGGCATACACAGGATTTAGAGGCGCCTTTACACAACATTTTCGTTGTTCTCTTTCTCTTTGTCTTAAAAAAAACCCGCCAAAAGGAAATCCACCCCCCACCCCCAGCAACCTACCTGGCCTCCCCCTTTCCGCCCCTCCCCCTCCTCTCCCTTCACCTGGAGGACGATCAATATGCCCCTCTCTCTCCTTGCTCTCCAACTTCAACAGCAATAATAACCAACAATTTTTCTGGTCAGTACCACAACACAGTGGACTCTGATGCTCTTTTTGGTTCCAGTGGACTACACATCATCCACCTTAATGTGAACAGCCTCTCTGGAGCCAAACTTGACCAAATCAGAGAAATGTTCCTCAACACGAAGGTAAAAATCTTGTGTTTCTCTGAAACCAAATTTGATCAAAGTATTTCTGACTCAGAGATAGAAATAGAAAACTTTTCGGTTATCAGAAAGGATAGGAAATAAACACAGTTGGGGGCGTTTGTATGTATATTTACCAGGATATTAAATACATAACTCGCACTGATCATAACCACAATGACCTGGAATCTGTGTGGCGGAAATCAAATCTTTTTTTAAAATTACATTAATGACAAAATAGAGGAAAACACAAATAAGCCACGTGAGCTCTGGAAAATTCTCAACAACCAGCTTCCTGGTTGCAGCCAGAAACTTAAAACAAGACTCTCCAACATCAGCATCAAGGAGGGTGACTCCCTCATTACAGACAAAATGGAGGTAGCTAGCAGACTTAACATCTTTTTCACCAGCATAGCCGCAACTCTGTCAACAAGCTGTCCCACCACTCTGGTCGCTTTGGTGTAGAACACATTAAAGCCTTCTACAGAAAGCTAGGAGTATTCCAACGATGATTTCAAATTAGAAATGGTCACAGCTGATGACGGTGTTTAAAAAATTGAGCGCGCTCCACCCTAACAAGGCCACCGGCCTTGATAATAATTCCCTCCAGATTCCTCAGGGACTCTGCCTCCATCATTGCCCGATCATCACGCACATAATAAACCTATCAATTACACAAGGCAAGTACCAAAGATTTTAAGATAGCAAGAGTAACTCCCTCTTTAAAAAAGGAGCAAATTGGAACCTGGCAACTACCGACCTGGTTTCTATTCTCAGTTCCATTTCGAAAGTAATGGAGAAAATAGTTTATGAACAGGTCGATAGTTTACCTTGCACTAATAAACTCATGTA
>NC_084732.1:9738769-9758769 GCF_033978785.1 Entelurus aequoreus
GCCTCAATCGCTCATTGCAGCTAGTCTAAAATGCTGCTGCTCGTCTTTTAACTGGCACTAAAAAACATGAGCACATTACTCATATTTTAGCATCCCATCACTGGCTCCCGCAGTTCATTTTAGAATTATTTTTTAAATGTTATTCTTTGTTTTAAAATTTCTTTAAAGGATTAGCGCCACAATAAATGTCAGAACCTTTAAAAATGTACACGTCCACAAGGTCTCCGAGGTCAGCTGATCCGTTTCTTCTTGTCGTCCCAAAAACCCGTTTAAAATCCAGAGGGGGATTGTGCATTTTCTGCTGTGGCTCCAAAACTTTGAAACAATATCCCCTTTAATGAGTTTTAAATCACATCTTAAAACATATTTTTACTCCTCGGCTTTTAAACCAGCATGAGAGTTGTGTGAGTTTAGTCTATTTGCTTTTCTTTTATGAATTTATTCTCTTCATAGTTAAATGTTTTATACAATTGACTCTCCTTAGTTTTATCCTGCTTCTAAATGTATGTTTTAACTCTTGTGCAGCACTTTGTGAAACTTTTTTTTTTTTTTAAATGTGTGTGTATAAATCAAGCGGAATGGATTGGATAACTAGAAAATACAATGCGTAATCACCTGACACGCAATATACAGTACTTCCAAATCTTTATTTATATGGCACTATTGACGAGCTGTTTCCAAAGTGCTGCACATCGAAAAACAATTCAAAGTATATCCATGTAAAATACCATTAGATAAAATAATGAAATAAATACAAATACAGCATACATAACCATCAATTATTACATCCTCACGTGATCGCAACTCATTTCACTAACTAAAGAAAATGTCAATAATTTACACAAGCATTAGGTGCACTTGCCAACCAAGTTAATCATCCATCCATTTTCTACCGCTTGTCCCTCTCGGGGTTGTGGGGGGTGCTGGAGCCGACCCCAGCTGCATTCGGGCGGAAAGCGGGGTACAGAACAAGTCGCCGCGTCATCGCAGTGCCCCAAGTTAATCACCTAAATGAAAAGAAAACTGTACCCACACCAACTTGTCCATATACATACACAGTAGTATACATACAGAGTAGCATACATATACAGTGGTAAACATACACAGTAGTATACATATACAGTAGCATACATATACAGTGGTAAACATACACAGTAGTATACATACACAGTAGTATACATACAGAGTAGCATACATATACAGTGGTAAACATACACAGTAGTATACATACAGAGTAGCATACATATACAGTGGTAAACATACACAGTAGTATACATACACAGTAGTATACATACAGAGTAGCATACATACACAGTAGTATACATACACAGTAGTATGGGACAGCGGAGCGCAGTTGGGAGAGTGGCCGTGCCAGCAACCTGAGGGTTCCTGGTTCGATCCTCACCTTCTACCAACCTCGTCACGTCCGTTGTGTCCTTGAGCAAGACACTTCACCCTTGCTCCTGATGGGTCGTGGTTAGTGCCTTGCATTGCAGCTCCCACCATCAGTGTGTGAATGTGTGTGTGAATGGGTGAATGTGGAAATACTGTTAAAGCGCTCTGAGTACCTTGAAGGCAGAAAAGCGCTATACAAGTATAACTTATTTACCATTTAGTATACTGTTGCTCATGTATGAATACATATTTTCCAGTGTGAAGCAAAATACAAATGACATCATGCATGATTTAGTGGAGTGATTGTGTGACTTCACATCTTGTGACATTCAAACATGTCCATCATCATCATCATCATCATCATCATCAGAGGCACATGGCCGTGATTGTAAACACAAGAAGTGTGAGAGCAGGTTCTTCCTGCCAGGCTGAGATTTTTACTGCCGGAGACTTCTGTCACATGTTTAGTTTGACACTTGACTGCAAAGAAGAAAGATGAATACTTTTGAGTCGTGAGCAGTAATCAGCAGGTGTTGCCTGACTCAACTAACTTTTGTTCATCTTTATGCTCACACCAAGCATATCTTAGACATGCGTCCCAGCAGGCAGAAACATTGATACAACGTTGATTATACATACATGTCCTTTAAAACTGACTTTGTAACAACGTTGCAAAATAGTTTATAAACTGAAACAACGTTGGTGTCTCACGTTGGATCCTCTTTGTAGGATGGGAAGGTCAAATCAAATCAACGTCACAACCTCACATTGTTTAAACGTTGTCAAAAAGCATGTTGTTTCAACGTTGCTCAACGTCAGGACCTAATTCACCTCGTTTTCAACGTTGTTTTAATGTCTTGTGCCTGCTGGGATGTCTAAAGATGTCATCAACATGTGATGAAGTACATATAATACATACTTAAAGGCCTACTGAAACCCACTACTACCGACCACGCAGTCTGATAGTTTATATATCAATGATGAAATCTTAACATTGCAACACATGCCAATACGGCCGGGTTAACTTATAAAGTGCAATTTTAAATTTCCCGCCACACTTCCGGTCGAAAACGTCTATGTATGATGACGTATGCGCGTGACGTCATGACGGCAACGGAAGTATTTGGACCCAATGTGTCACCATACAAACTGCTCTGTTTTCATCGAAAAATGCCACAGTATTCTGGACATCTGTGTTGGTGAATCTTCTGCAATTTGTTTAATGAACAATGGAGACTGCAAAAAAGAAAGTTGTAGGTGGGATCGGTGTATTAGCTGCGGACTATTGCAACACAACCAGGAAGACAGAGATGGATAGCAGATGCGTTAGCCGCCGAACTCACCTTAACTTCCTCCGTCTCGCCGACCGCATCTGTGATCGGGTGAAGTCCTTCGTCGCATCGTCGATCGCTGGAACGCAGGTGAGCACGGGTGTTGATGAGCAGATGAGGGCTGGCTGGCGTAGGTGGATAGCTAATGTTTTTAGCATAGCTCTGTGAGGTCCGGTTGATAAGTTAGCTTCAATGGCGTCGTTAGCAATACAGCATTGTTAAGCTTTGCCAAGCTGGAAATTATTAACCGTGTATTTACATGTTCATGGTTTAATAGTATTGTTCATCTTCTGTCTATCCTTCCAGTCGGGTTTTTTAATTTATTTTGTTTCTATCTGCATTTGAGCCTGATGCTATCACGTTAGCTCTGTAGCTAAAGAGCTTCACCGATGTATTGTCGTGGAGATAAAAGTCACTGTGAATGTCCATTTCGCGTTCTCGACTCTCATTTTCAAGAGGATATAGTATCCCAGGTGGTTTAAAATACAAATCCGTGATCCACAATAGAAAAAGGAGAGAGTGTGGAATCCAATGAGACCTTGTACCTAAGTTACGGTCAGAGCGAAAAAAGATACACCCTTCACTACACTCTAGTCCTTCACTCTAACGTTCCTCATCCACGAATCTTTCATCCTCGCTCAAATTAATGGGGTAATCGTCGCTTTCTCTGTCCGAATCGCTCTCACTCCATTGTAAACAATGGGGAATTGTGAGAAGTCCTTCCTCCTGTGACGTCACGCTACTTCCGGTACAGGCAAAGCTTTTTTTTATCAGCGACCAAAAGTTGCGAACTTTATCGTCGTTGTTCTCTACTAAATCCTTTCAGCAAAAATATGGCAATATCGCGAAATGATCAAGTATGACACATAGAATGAATCTGCTATCCCAGTTTAAATAAAAAAAAATTAATTTCAGTAGGCCTTTAATAAAGGTGTAATCATTAATAGATACTTTCAGAGATTCAACTACATCGATCAGTGCTGGGTAAATTTGCCTTTTGGAAGAAAGGTATTGATCCAACTGTTAGATCTGGGTCACATGGTTTCCCCAAGATGCAGAAGGACGCCAGGAAGCCGCATGCAGGTAAGAAGGTGATTTATTCCAATGACAAAGGCAAAAAATACAAAAATGAAATCGTGCTGATACTTTTCAACTTATATTCAAATGAATAGACTGTAAAGACAAGATATTTAATGTTCGAACTGAGAAATATGTATTTTTTGCAAATAATCATTAACTTAGAATTTAATGGCAGCAACACATTGCAAAAAAGTTGGCACAGGTGCATTTTTACCACTGTGTTACATGGCCTTTCCTTTTAACAACACTCAGTAAACGTTTGGGAACTGAGAAGACCATTTTTTGGAAGCTTTTCAGGTGAAATTCTTTCCCATTCTTGCTTGATGTACAGCTTAAGTTGTTCAACAGTCCGGGGGTCTCCGTTGTGGTATTTTACACTTCATAATGCGCCACACATTTTCAATGGGGGACAGGTCTGGACCTCAGGCAGGCCAGTCTAGTACCTGCACTCTTTTACTATGAAGCCACGCTGTTGTAACACGTGCAGAATGTGGCCTGGCATTGTCTTGCTGAAATAAGCAGGGGCGTCCATGAAAAAGACTTTGCTTGGATGGCAACATATGTTGCTCCAAAACCTGTATGTACCTTTCATTATTAATGGTGCCTTCACAGATGTGTAAGTTACCCATGCCTTGGGCACTAATACACCTCCATACCATCACAGATGCTGGCTTTTCAACTTTGCGCCTATAACAATCCAGACGGTTCTTTTCCTCTTTGGAACCGGAGGACGCAACGTCCACAGTTTCCAAAAACAATTTGAAATGTGGACTCGTCAGACCACAGAACACTTTTTCACTTTGCATCAGTCCATATTAGATGAATTTGGGTCCAGCAAAGCTGGCAGCGTTTCTGGGTGTTGTTGATAAATGGCTTTCGCTTTGCATAGTAGAGTAACTTGCACTTACAGATGTAGCGACGAACTGTAGTTACTGACAGTGGTTTTCTGAAGTGTTCCTGAGCCCATGTGGTGATATCCTTTTCACACTGATGTCAGTTTTTTGAGGGATCGAAGGTCCATAATATCATTGTGATTTCTCCAGATTCTCTGAAACTTTTGATGATATTACAGACAGTAGATGGTGAAATCCCTAAATTCCTTACAATAGCTCGTTGAGAAATGTTGTTCTTAAACTGTTCAACAATTTGCTCACGCATTTGTTCACAAAGTGGTGACCCTCGCCCCGTCCTTGTTTGTGAATGACTGATGTTGCGTCGGACCAGTTCTTCCTCCAAGGGAATCTAAGTTACTGGTCAATCCCAAGTTCTTTAGATGACATATATGCTGAGTAAGAAGGACTGTCAAGACAGTTTTGGAATATTGTAGTTTTATTCCAAAGCTTTGGGAGGTCAACTCAATCAATACATTCGTATCAGCTGCTCGAGTTGATCTGCCATTCCAAAGGAAAAGGCAACTCATTTCACACAAAGAAAGCTCCCCCCCCCCCCAACACTGATAAGACAGACGTGGGGGTTTTCTTCACATTCCGATGGTTTACGACCCTTAACCAGGCATCTGAAATGGCTAAAGAAACTGGTAGAATACACAGAGGAAAAATACTAGGCGCTTCTCTAACATGGCTATCTAAAAAGAAAGAACTCTTAATCATATCTGCCTCCTTTCCACACTGAGCATTTCATGGAAGCTGCTTTTATACCCAATCATGGCACCCACCTGTTCCCAATTAGCCTGTTCACCTGTGAGATATTCCAAATAAGTGTTTGATGAGCATTCCTCAACTTTATCAGTATTTATTGCCACCTTTCCCAACTTCTTTGTCACGTGTTGCTGGCATCAAATTCCAAATGAGCTAATATTTGCAAAAAAATAACAGTTTACCAGTTCGAACATTAAGTATCTTGTCTTTGCAATCTATTCAATTCATTATAGGTTGAAAAGGATTTGCAAATCATTGTATTCTGTTTTTATTTACGATTTACACAACGTGCCAACTTCACTGGTTTTGGGTTTTGTAGAAAGTCACATGAAAATAAATACCAAACGCAAGCGTCGCATGAAGCGAACAAGACTGTCAGGCTGAGTGTGGTGCGAGGCAGGAATAAATAGTTCTCTGATTAGTGACCAGGAGCAGGTGAGCGTCCTGACCACTAATCAGAGGCAGGTGAAGAAAATCAGCACCCATGGCAACTAAGAAAACTAACAAAGGTGCTGAAACAAAAAGAGACAACAACTAAGGAAATACCAAACTAAACATAACATGACCCGGGCAACACATCATGACACCAACATCCTTTTAAAAAGTAATCGATCGATTTTATTGATAGTAGAAAATACTGAAATTAATGGATTTAAGAACGGCAGACATTTCACTTTTAATGATAAGGACGAGCTTTCAGCTCCAGCTAGATTGCAAAAGCCACAACAAATACAAACGCCACAACACAATAATATAAAACTGGAGCACAACTGTAAGCCACAAAGGACGTGACGGACATAACGGAAGTGAAGGCGCAGCAAGTCACGGCGACGGATTAACTTCCTGTACATAGTAAATTAGTATTATTAAAACTTTCTTTTTTTTTAAAATGGTGTTATTAATGGGGACAGCGTGGCTCGGTTGGTAGAGCAGCCGTGCCAGCAACTTGAGGTTTCCTGGTTCGATCCCCAGCTTCCGCCAACCTAGTCACGTCCGTTGTGTGCTTGAGCAAGGCACTTCACCCTTGCTCCTGATGGGTCGTGGTTAGCCATCAGTGTGTGAATGTGTGTGTGTGAATGGGTGAATGTGGAAATAGTGTCAAAGCGCTTTGAGTACCTTGAAGGTAGAAAAGTGCTACACAAGTATAACCCATTTAGTCATTTGTGACTGAAAAAGTGGTCACACGTCACTTACTTTTTCAACTTCGTTCATTACAACGTTTTCAACGTTCCACCTCAAGAAGTCGACGAGTCGGCAAAACTTGTCCACTGTCACTTCCGTTCCGACTTTGTATTGCTGTGTTTTGGCTAATAGTTGTGTTGTGGTTTTGATTGTTATTGTGTTGTGGTGTTTGTATTTGTTGTGACTTTTCTCTGCTATTGCAGCTGTTTATTAAATGAGAGTAGTAGCAGGTCAAACCACTGCTCATTTAGCCTGAAGAGATTTAGTTGTACTTTTGGGGGTAATTGTATTAATTGTATGTAAAAAAACAACAACAGTAAAAGTAGCAGGTAAACCTACTGTTAATTCAACCTGAGGAGATGTTGATTGTACTTTATTTTTTATATTAATATTGTATTATTTTATTTTGAATAACAACAGCAAAAGTAGCAGGTGCATCTACTGTTAAAATATTTGTTACTGTACTTGAAAAATAATTTCTTGAATGTTGAAAATGACAGCAGAAAACATTACCTCAACCTAAAGTGTTGGTTTCATGACTTTATTCAAATAAGACGTAAATGTACTAGCCATTAATTGTTGTTTATTTGCTTGTTTGTGTCTATAATTAATTTATATCTATTTCTGTTACACGAAATAATAAGTGCAGTGTCCAGTATTTATGTCACAGTCATGATTTTTTTTTGCCAAAAAGTTAATGAATCGTTTTTATTTTCCTTTATTTTTTTTCTTTTTGTCCTGTCCAGCTTCTCAGGCAAATCATATAGTTGATGTAGATGCCCATATCGGCTGTTCAGATTTACTTTACAAAAGAGAAGTGTAGGATACTTCTCTTGTTGCCTTATTTGTATTTGACTTTATTAAATGTATTTATATTATCATTTGGTGCAGCCGGGCCAGAGCAGGAGGGGATAGAAAGAGAAAGAAAGGAAGACAGAGGGGGGAATTGTGGGGACAAGAGGGGGATTAGACAGAGAAAAAACAACAACAGAAAACACAACAACAACAACAACAACAACAATAGAGCAACATCAGCAAATACGACATGTACAAATATGATGGTAAAAGTAATAGCAAATAAGCAGTTAGCGAAAATAAAAAATAATACAGAAATGACAATGAGCATTATTACACTAAAAATGGAGCAATACAAATACCAATAGAAATAGCGCTATTGATAATGAACAATACCAATACTTTACCTTTATTATCAACAATACAGTTGTTCAAATGCAACAATACATATACGTAATGAAAACTTGAGATACGAAAGAATGCAGAAACATGGGGGGGAAGAAAGAGAAGCAACCTACATTAACCTTGTAGATTGTTATAGTAACAATAGGTTAAGCTTGGTCAGTGTGCCATGTGTTATACCCAGTTTACCCTAGGGCAACAACATTAATATATGTTTGATGAAACGTGATTATGTGCATGAGTGTATGTGTGCATATGTACTTGTATATGTACAGTATGTGTATATGTGTGTTTGTACCATGAATGTATATGTACAGTATGTGTATATGTGTTTGTACAGTGAATGTATATGTATAGAATGTGTATGTGTGTGTTTGTACAGTGAATGTTTATGTACAGTATGTGTATACAGTATGTGTGTTTGTACAGTGAATGTATATGTACAGTATGTGTATATGTGTTTGTACAGTGAGTGTATATGTACAGTATATGTATGTGTATGTTTGTAAAATGAATGTGCGTGTGGCTGTACGAACTTTGAGTGTGTAAATATGTACTGTATTTGTATATGTATGTGGGAGCGTAGGTACCTATGTATGTGTGTATGTATGTATGTATGTGAGTATATGTGAATTTGTGTGTACAATACATTTGACTCCCAGTGTGTGCGGGAGCCAGAGTACGGCCCCAGCCTCCCCGAGAGCCCAACCCACAAACAGTAGGTGTGGTGCCCAGGGAACCAGGGACCACCGCCCCCACGCAGCCAAGCCGGACAGTGACAGGAACCCCACCGCGCCGCCCACAAGGGCCAGCAGCAGGCCGCAGACAGACGCACCCGGCAGAGGACAAGGCACGAGAAAAGCAGGGGACAGCCGGACCCCAAGCCAGCGAGAGACCACACCCCACACGGGCAGAAAGGCGGGACGCCCCGCCCGAGGCGCCCGGAGACCCCCCGCAACCAGACGGGAAGACCGCCCCACCGGCAACCGGGCCCCCACGAGCCCATCCCCCACCCCCAGAGAGCGCGGCGAGGCCAGCCCCCGACCACCCCGGCCACCCCACCCAAGTCGGCCGCCACAGGACCACCCAGCACGAGGCCACAGGAACCACCCACCCCACCTGCAGGGACCCCAACGATGGAGATGGAACAACCAACAACTGCCCCACTGAGTCCCCCCCCTGAGGTAGGGGGAAAATAAATAAATAAATAAAATTTAATTAATAAAATATATTAAAAAAAAAAAAAAAAATTAAATATATTTTTTTTAAAAAGAATTAAAAGATCACAGACATGCTGACACACAAGGTCACTACCCCAACAACTGGCCGACTCGCAGCACCTCGGAAATGAATGATAATGAATCGTTTTTAAGTCACTGAATCTTTTCGGATTGTATCGTTGTAAAAAAATAATATCGTCCATGAATCTATCAGCAACCACACATTTTGAATCGAATCTAATCGTTTATAAAACAAATCGTAACACCCCAAACTGTATTTTCATATAGGTATTCTAATGAGAGCTGTATTATGTAATAATATGTATATTTATTTTATGAATGTAGTTGCATTGCTTTCTTACATCTTCAAAAGTGTTGCATCTCTCCTGTTGCTAAAAACGTTGATAGAATGATTGAAGCATAAATAATAAGGAAATACCAGAAAAAAACGTTATAATTATCATCTCTGTAAAGTCCTATTTTTGACACAAGTCTTGTAGTGTGCAGGTCCCTATAGTGGCGTGTCCATTATGCTTTCTTTTCTGGCTTCAAATAAAAGTGTGTGACTTCTAATGACAGGAGTGTCCAAAGGGCAGTAATCGGCATATTTAGAAAATACTATTAACAAAAATTTTTAATAAAAAATGCAATAAAAGAGCAAATAGGTGTGAAGTAAGTAAAGTAAGTACCGGTAAGTTGATCTGTTGATGCTAAAAACTAGGAATGCATGATGTATTTGTTTTCAAGCCAATACCGATACCGATAACTTCCTGCTTCTCAAGAACGATACTAATAACCAATTAACTTATTTATATCAATTATTTTTCAAATGTAGATTTAACTATAGTTTGTGCACGCCTTTCATGGCGGCTGGCTTTTGGGCAGCTTCTTTAGCAACAGGTCCCTTCTTGGCTTTCAAAACGCCGTCGTAGCCATGCTGGCGTTTCAGCTGGCTGGCGAGGTTTGCTGCGTTGAAGCGTGAAGTTTTTTCAAATAGCACACATAGAGCCTGATTCACTAAGATCCAAATTACACACGCTAAACAGCGTGTGTAATTTCTAAAATAGTGTGTACTATTAGTGGGCGTGTTGCGTGCGATCTACTAAGGTTGCGTGTACAATTCCAAAGTGGTGCAGACCGCCTTATTTAATTGAGAATTTTGCGTGTAATATACAGGGCATCACCATGGAGACACGCAATCATTTACTGCACATTCATTTTATAATGCTCCTACCTGTGGCGTTTTGATATGTTTTTAAACATGAAGGAGGAATCTACCACTTTTTACAGGCATTGTAGACACAGTCCAAAGTGCATCTACAACCAAACCCACTTTTTTCCCCCTTTTTTTTGTGTTGAAGGTGCTTTCGATGGGAGAGAGGCTGCAAAAAATGCATACTTCAGGATTTTTTCTTCATACAAAAGATACTGTATATTATTATTTTGTAATTGTGGAGGTTGCTTTCCAGTGGGTTCTTCTGACCACCAAACATCGACATGAGAGCCCGGATCAGGGTTACAACACAGGTTTATTTTTCAATAGTTCAGCCGGTTGCTTTCCAGAAACTGTCTTTTTGTGTCTGTGTCGTTCTCACTCCAGCTCCCTCTCCTTCTCTCCTCCCGGCTGCTGCTAATAAAGGGCGACAGGTGATTAGATGACAAGGTCCACCTGGGCCATCTACGCACCTGTCGCTGCACCCCGTTCCGCTGCAGGCCAAGCTTGATTGGAGTATTTAATTTTCAAAAATTGGTTGACGGGTATATTTTAGGATTTATCGTGTGGAATCCTGATTCCTCATATTATCATTAATATATATCATTTATCATCATCCATCCATCCATTTTCTACTGCTTGTCCCTTTCGGGGTCGCGGGGGGTGCTGGAGCCTATCTCAGCTGCATTCAGGCGGTAGGCGGGGTACACCCTGGACAATCATATTATAATTAATTATCTGTCTGATATTTATCATGCATCCCTAATAATATCACAAAGCGGACATGCAGGTTGTTGATTTAAAAATAATTCATAAATTGTATTGGCTCTGAAATTGAAATAAAGGCCCCCGAATCCTTTGATTATTCCATGTGCAGGCCTCACGTGGAAAAAGGTGGGACACCCCTGTCTTACTAGCGTCCAAAACTGTATTTCTTGAAAAAGTTAAGTTGGCAACATTTGCTACTTTCTGAGCTCATGCCAGGAACTTTTGGAGACAATGCAGCATTGTGAAGAAATGTCGCCGTTAAATTTGTCACCACTTGTAATTGTGTTTTGTTATTTTTGTTAGTTTTTTACCTGGAAGCACTTCTATTAGTAATAGCATGAATGCACGTTTTATGGACTCAGGGGTGGCCTGTGTTTGACCAATGAATGGTCCCCGAGATTTCCATGGGCCCCTAAATGTCTCAAAAAAACAATTATGAAGGTTTTTTTCAACTTAAAACACGTGTTTCTTTTTGTCTTAATTTGTGCACTTCTAAATTCATCAAAATGCTTACTCAATCACAACACTATAAAGTACAAAGGCATTCTGGGTATATATATAAAAGGATATAAACTATGAAATGAGAGAAATTCAAGTTTTTCCATTCCAAAAAAGAGAGATAATGTAAGTCAAACTCAGAGTCAGTTACCATGGTAACTTACTCTTTGAACAAAACCTGCTCACTGGCAGGTTTTCTTGAACAAACTCTGAGTTTTTTTCATGTTTCCTCCCTCCTGATAAGTTTCAAGCAAGCTGTCAGACATGATGTGTGTGTTACTTTATAGCCAGTATTGATTGATTGATTGAGACTTTTATTAGTAGGTTGCACAGTGAAGTACATATTCCGTACAATTGACCACTAAATGGTAACACCCAAATAAGTTTTTCAACTTGTTTAAGTCGGGGTCCACTTAAATTGATTCATGATACAGATATATACTATCATATATACTATCATCATAATACAGTCATCACACAAGATAATCACATTGAATTATTTACATTATTTACAATCAGGAGTGTGGAGGGGGGGTGGGGTGTGGGGGTGGGGGGGGGGGGGGGGGGGGGAAATGGACATCAAGTAGTGGACATAGAGAGAGAGAGAGAGAGAGAGAGAGAGATCAGAAGGCATAAGAAAAAGAATCTGCATTTGATTGTTTACATTTGATTATTAGCAATCCGGGGAGGGTGTTAGTTTAGGGTTGTAGCTGCCTGGAGGTGAACTTTTATAGCGGGTTTGAAGGAGGATAGAGATGCCCTTTCTTTTATACCTGTTGGGAGCGCAGTAGATGTTAAAACTCACTGAATTCATGAAGATTCATATTGGGAGATGATTGTGAGGTCATAGTTGGTTAGATTTACTATTAATATTTAAAAATATCTTGTTGTCAAGCCTTGATTTAGATATTTAATATTAATTGGATCTTTTGGGATTAAAACAGTTAACAAAGAAAATATTACATTACTTAGTTCTTCATTTGTGTAAATATTCATAAATTATAATATAATTTAATTTATACTTATAATGTATACTAAATATTGTAACTAAAATCTCCTCTATATCCTGTTTGTTGTCGTTTTGGCAAACAATAAAAAAAATAAAAAATAAACAAACAAACAAAATTAAAAAATAAATTTAAAAATATATATAAAACATATATATACTACAGTATATACCTGTATATATACCTAGTGTGTGAATGTGAGTGTGAATGTTGTCTGTCTATCTGTGTTGGCCCTGCGATGAGGTGGCGACTTGTCCAGGGTGTACCCCGCCTTCCGCCCGAATGCAGCGGAGATAGGCTCCAGCACCCCCCATGACCCCAAAAGAGACAAGAGGTAGGAAATGGATGGATGGATGGATATATTAGATTTTTTTTTAGATACAATATTTGATGTTTTAGTGACTTAATTATTGCAAGTCTAACACATTTATGAAATATATTAGTTGTGCTTGCAACTTCCTCACAGTAACATTTTGCAAAACAAAAAAATATAAAAATAACACCATTGGATAGCATGTGTTACCATTAGTGGTGTAACAGAACACATTTCTGTTAATCCATCCATCCATTTTCTTCCGCTTATCCGAGGTAAAAATGTTTAACCGCCCGAATAAAATGATTGTTTTTTACGGCAGTCACTCAGCCTGTCTCGTCAACACGTACGCACAGGGAGTGTGCACTCATACAAAAGCAATCCAAGAAGCAACTAACAATTTGCTGTCATGTTGTTCTTATGATAAAATATGCATTCAATGATAGCTAACGATAATTATCCAAAGTGCTATTATTAGCTAACGACACCTAAAGCTAATATTCACGTGCATGTGTTATGTACGTACATAGTTACATCATTACGAACAAGAGGCCGTAAGAGGGCGTGATATACTGTGTCAAATACATTGAAAAGTTGGCGCTCTCTAGGCATCTGTGTAAATGTTGCAAACAGCCCCTTCAATTACAATAAACAAAATAACCAGCCAACAAGAACTGAAACTGAGGTTATGTCCCAAATTTTAGTGCGTAATATTTATGATACACAGAAATAGCCTAGTTAGAAAAATTAGTATATTAGGGCTGTCAAATGATTATTTTTTAATGCGTTATGCTTTAACTTTGACAGTAATTGTCTATCACTTCAGTCTAATGTTATTTTACTGTATATTTTTTGTGTCCATAAACACTCATTAGCGCTTTCAGTTCTAAACAATGGACATAAAATGGGTTACATTTGATTAAAAGCTGATTAATGATCTCATTCATTAAAGCAAAAGTGATACTGTGATGCTTTAATGTGCAGTTTCCAACAACAAATAGTATATGATAAGTGTATTTTTTTGTTATGTGGAGGGTCCTAATGACTAGGTTTTCCGTGGGCCCCTAAACGACTAAGTACAGCTCTGTATGTATTTTGTCCACGTGACATTAGACAGCCACTTGTTATTGACAGATTGCATAAGTGCAGAGAGAGCATGTGTTTGACGTCTGGTTACTCATTAACACAATCAATCCTGCAGAAATATCTCCTTCATTGTTTTTGTCACCATAATTGACATGCCCTGCAGCAGTAATGTGCATGTGCATTTGCATGGAGAGAACTCCATCACCTCTTCTTATAGTTTCTACTAAAAGGGAGCGGCAGCAGGCTCATCACAGGAGGAATGTGAGCCGTTTGTCACCATTATTGTCGTCTGTGCTTCTCCAAAATATAACACACACGCACACACACACACGCACACACACACACGCGCACACACACACACACACACACCCACACACACACACACACACACACACACACACACACACACACACACACACACACACACACACACACACACACACACACACACACACACACACATTCTTGTATTTGTTACCTTCTTGAGACCTCCGAAAATTGCCTACCTCTTTAGGACCACCCTTTCTAGATATATAAAGATTTGTATTTACAACATTAATAATACATACAAACTATGCAAATATAAAAAAGGTAAGCTTTTAGTTATTTTTTAAAATGTTTTAAATCTTTTGTTTGTAATTGTTTTTTAATCTTCATTATTTACTTCAAGTTATTACAGTATGTCTCTCTCTCTCTCTCTCTCTCTCTCTCTCTCTCTCTCTCTCGCTCGCTCGCTCTCTCTCTCTCTCTCTCTCTCTCTCTCTCTCTTTTGTTATTTTATTATTATTATTATTTTATTTTTTTAAATACATTTTGGCTAAAGGGGGTGCATTTCAATTTCTTACACACACCTGTTATTACATATGTTGGCCGGAGGGGGAGCCCTTCAAATTTTTACACACACTTGTTATTTCATATGTTGACCAGAGAGGGAGCACTTTTAAAACAGACACACAGTCAATTTGAAAAATCCCTCCTTTTTGGGACCACCCTAAATTTGATAGATTTCACCACCAGGGGTGCAAATGAGATTTCTATCTTTTTTTTTTTTTGTAAGGTGCTTAAGGCCGACGACAAACGAGTCACGGACCACAGATGGCCCTTGTGCCGCACTTTGGGCAACCCAGCTGTAGAAGCTAACTGTTAATGGCCACTATAGTCTTAGTACCGTAGTGTATTTGTTCATCCTATGGTCACATATGGGATGCGGGTTGTCTTACGTCAGCACCGGAAGTCGTAAAATCAGCTGTTCACCTGCCGGGTTTTTTCGGGTATGAATAGGGAAGTCCTTCTTTAGCTACCGTCTTGTTTTATCATATATTGCTGCCTTTGCACCTGTCAATGTTTACTTTTGTATGCACATTAAATCAACAAAAAATCCTGACTTTGGAGCAATGTTCACAGACTCTAGTATTTGGCTCTCTATCAAATGCAATGGTTTTCTGTATTGGGACCATGATTTCGGTCCTAACTTATTCACCGGTCCTCATATAGAAGGTAGTTTTCCTTGTTGATGTCTCAAGAAGGGTAGATAATACAATAAAACACACACACGCACACACACTTGGTGATACTGGTGTGTTGCCATGCATTTGAGCTGTGTTGGTAGGAGTGACATTAAAAAATAATATGTGCCCTTGTCTTCATCGCCTTCTTCCTCATCAAT
This sequence comes from Entelurus aequoreus, assembly GCF_033978785.1. NCBI lineage: Eukaryota > Metazoa > Chordata > Actinopteri > Syngnathiformes > Syngnathidae > Entelurus > Entelurus aequoreus. The sequence continues at coordinate 9,754,384 of NC_084732.1, forward strand.
GAATCATTGCTTCCAACAGCTGGGAGCCACACTGTGTGTAAAAAACCATGTGTGTGTTACAATACTGTATATGACTTATAAACACCCACTATCTATGTTTATGTTTATTTGCTTGTCTTTTATTCCAGTCTAATAAGCAAGCACCAAAACATCAGGTCTGTCTCCTTGGTTTCAGAGCTTTCCACTTGCTAAAGAATAAGGGTATAGGTCAAAGGTCAAGCTTAATCTGGAAAAACAAGAAAAAAAGACTTTTGTGTATTTTGTATATTTTGTCTTCAAATATGATACATGTAGAAAGTAGTTAAGTTTTTGTTTTGGTTGACTTTGATCTCAAGAAAGCGGTCAGAGATCACTAGTTCACCAATGAAACTGAAACAAACCACATGTGGAGTCACCAGATAAAGACTTTTATAATCTGTTATTATGATGTCGACATACTGATGTTGTTTTTTAATCGTGTATTTATTTTATAGTTGGTTACTATTTTTATTACTGCACCTTCACCTTCCGTTTTCCTAGGGGCTCTTAACCTTTTTGACTTTGTTGACCATCATTTCCACTCCAATATTAATACTGAATTATTAATCACACTCTTGATTTTAATCGTATTCAATAATTATATCTAACCTGCTTACAGTATATTTTCTTTTTAAATGATTTAAAAGCCCATGTTAATCACAAAGATTAACATTTATTTAACACATAAGCCCTAGGCTTAGGTCAGGCTGATTAAAAATAAACACTAACCATATATACTGCATAAGAAGGGACTCATAAATAACTGACACAAAATTAAATGTACATACAATTTTGTTGTGCTAAAATAAATAAACTAAATTAATAATGAATATGTTTCTTAACTTAGCTGTCAATAAAAGTGCAAATGAAAATACAGCCTCACCACTTTAGTCACCATTTTTGCACTTAAGAAACTTCTCTATGACTTTAGCTACAGACTTATTCTGTTTGTTTAAATTGTCATTACTGCCACAAGTGGTGTAAACATGTACTACAACTGAGTGCCGCTGCAGCCCAAACAGACCACAGATTTTTTGCGGCTCTCTCGGGGGCTTTTGCAAACATTGGTTAATCTATCTGTTCTTCCAGTCATTCTTTGTATTGTTATCCTAATTTAGCATTATTATTCTTCTTCTCATATATTCAATATTATTCTTCCAATACCAACTAAGTTCGTTGGAAGCCACAGCCCACAGTTCTCACCCGATTGGAACCGTTAAAAAAAAAAAAAAAATTTCAAAAATATCCCAGATTACCCATAATTTCCAGTTTTCCGGGTCATTTTTCCCGTTAAAAATGAATGGGCCAATTTGAAAACATCCCACATTTCTCACCAGATTCAAACTGTTCCACCATCCACACACTCCATTCACCTTGGACAATCAACTACCATTTTCCAAGTTCAAAAAAATTCCAGGAATTCCCAGATTTCCCGGTTTTTCAAAGCTCTATTTTCACCTCTTGCTGGAAAGTATTCAGAGTCCACATCTTTCAAGCAATTCCAACCATTCCGCCATCAAATCATTCCTCTAAGTTATTACAACAAAAGTTATTAGTTTTTTACCGTACAAATTCCCCGGTTTTCCCGAAATTACGGGGAATTCCGAAACACTCATTCTCAATTCAAACTGTGACTATGTCAACATTTTTTAACCAATTCCCAAAATTCCAACACCAGTCCATTCACATCATCTAGGACAATTGTGCCAGTATCAATATTTTAAAAAATTCCCGGTTTTCCCGAAATTCCCAAATGTCCAGGAAATTCCTATTCAAATGAATGGACGTATTCATAGTTCTGCAATGCCCTAAATTCTCAAAATTAGCGCCATTTTTAAACCCGATTCCGACCTTTTAACCATCCACACACAGTATTCTTCAGATATATTGAACGCAAAATTCCCGGTTTTCCCAGGATTTCCCAGAATCTCCTCCCCATTGACAATAAATGGGCATCTAAAGCATATCCCACATTTCTCAACTGATTTGAACCGTTCCAACATCCACACACTCCACTCACCCTGGACATTCAAGCATTCCAGTTCCACTCACGCTTATCGGTGGTCCGGCGGCTTGCTCACATTGGGCATTCACACACAACTCTTACCGGAATTGCAAATTTCCGTTATTTTTATTGTTGTTATTTTCTCTTCTTCTTCTGATGATGATGATGTTTCCTGCTCATTTTGTTTGACTTTTTATGCACGTATGTGAGACCAGCTTGGCTTTTATTGGCTACAACTTTTAATATGGAAGTCTTGATCATATTTGATGACTTGTTTGCATGAATGAGGATCCTGCTATGATATGTTGTGATACTGTACTAACTACTGTATTATGTGCCTTTCCATCATCTCTTAGCATTCCAATGCGCATTCTCAGGAAGGTACAGTTTCTACTTGTAAAATATCTACTAGTGATATTGTGAAGGTTCTTCCCCGTGACTTGAGGCAAGACTTCCTGTCCTGGCAGCTCCACCTGTTCCAGGCCAGGTGGGAGGGCCTGGCCCGCCCTGTGCAAGTCCTGCTCTCAGTTCAGAGGAGCAGGCAGGTGAAATGTGGCCCAACAGGTCTGATGGGAGCTCAGAGAGAAAGCGAGCGAGCATCTGCGTGGTTGCTGAGAGACTGACGAGCCTGTCAAGCCAGGTGGACAGTGCTGCAGCCAGACCGGGAATCGAACAATGACCCCGCTGTGTGTGAACCTGTGCGGTTATACAGCGACCCTCACCTTGCTTTAACTAGAGAGGAATTGCTTGATGGTGCCTGTGAGAGTTGGAGCACAACTCAGGAAGGAGCAGTGAGAGGAAGAGTGGGAGGAGGGTCTGCAGGGTCGGGGAAGGCGGGGAGACACCAAGTGGAGCCGTGGAGCGGACACAAGAGGAGACATGCTTCACTCCGGACATGGACGATCCTTTTCCAGCACCACAACTACAGAGAACTCTCCAGAGTCTGGCAGTGAGGTAAGAAGTACAACAGACATGCACTCTTCCTCACAACCTTCTTCTTCTTCTTCTTTTTACGCTACTCTTTATTTTGCAAACGCTACTATGTGTGTTTTGACCCCTCCCTCCACTGCTGTACTCCCATGCCTTTTGAGCATGTTCTCTTGTCAAACACAGTCCAGTATGTGTTGTATAGAATGTGTGTAACAGAAGAATATGCAGTGTAAGAGGAGCTGAATGTCCTGCAGGCAGTCAGCTTTCATGTTTATTTTAACACTGATCTGACACAACACTACTTAAACATCCAGTCAACTCAGCCTGCTTGCACAAATACTAAGTACTCTATTTGCACTTCAGCGTACTTATATTTATCTAAACATTTTTATAGTATTTATAGTATTTCTTCTATATCTTCCATATTTTTTCCTTAAATTACTATGTAATTTTATGAAATAATTATTAATGTATTTTTATCTGATTTACTTTTTATTATTTTATAATTATAACATTTTATTGTATTTATTTTTATTAAAATAAATAAAATAATTACAAAGTACAAAGACATCTTCAAAATCACTAACTTGCTTCCACATAAATAAATAAAATACGTTAATTTCACGAGGCGCCTTTCAAGGCTTTCAAGGTCGTCGTCGAGCACCTAAAAGCATTTAAAAATTACAGTCGTCCGGTGTTTATTTTTTAAAATTTTAATTGGTTCCAGACATGAATTTCTGGATTTCCGCAAAGCAGGAAACATTCATTATAAATAAAATATTTTCAAACTTGTTTACAACCTTCTAAATACATTTTTAACATCATGAGCGCCCTTTAGACATTAAATACAACACTTTGGTCACCTTTACGCTCTTTTAATTCGATATAGTAATGCTTTCTGAGGCTGAGCCAATCAGTGGCCACAATACTGAACAAAAATACTGATTGGTTTGGTTTCATCTAGTGGCCAATACTAATGTATTATGGATATTTTTTAGTTCATTTAGCCAACCTTTTACTTGAAAATGCTTAATTTAGGACCAAAAATATTGTAGAATGTGTTTTAAAAAAAATATCCCCCAAAAACTTGCCATGTGGTGAAGCCACAACATTTGAAGCGCGATGTGGCGAGGAACGACTGTACAATCAAACCGTTAAATATGTAAGCATAATCGAAGCTTACAGCAGAGCAACAATGGAAACAAAATCTGTTCCAGGGTCAAACTGTGACCACGACAAAACCTTTATTATGTCGAAACACAAGTTTTTTTTCTTCAGTTGTCATACAAGTGTAAAAATAAGTTAACCCAAGATAGCGTCTCAACATTCTAAAATGTCATAAAAGTGAAAAAACTAAGTTATATTAGGCTGAAAAACAATAAAGCACTAATGCTTAACAGAAATGACAAATGGCATCTCATTTGGTGACATTT